>NC_079459.1:36217114-36249614 GCF_903798145.1 Danio aesculapii | reverse complement strand
GTGGTTCAACTAGATTAGGCAAGGCAAGTTTATTTCTATAGCACATTTCATACACAGTGGCAATTCAAAGTGCTTTACATAAACAGGAATAAAAGAAACAAGTATAAGAAAATAAAAACAAATAATAAAAATGGTAAAATAAATAAATAAATAAGCATAAAAACAGATAAAATGTGTTATAAAAGAATGAAAAAGAAGAGAAAAACATAATAGTGCGATCTGTTGGACGTAGCACAGTGCTCATTCAGTAAAGGCACAGCTAAACAGATGTGTTTTCAGTCTTGATGTGAATGTGCCTAATGTTGGAGCACATCTGATCATTTCTGGAAGCTGATTCCAGCAGCAGGGGGCGCTGTTAGTAGCTGAAAGCCGATTCACCCTGCTTTGACTGAACTCTTGGGAGTTTTTAGTTTATTTGATCCTAAAGATCTGTGTGATCTGAGGCCAGTAAGGAGGCTGTTACAGTAATCCACCCTGCTGCTGATAAAAGCATGAACAAGTTTCTCTAAGTCTTCACTGGAAACAAAGCATCTAATTCTTGCAATGTTTTTGAGATGATAGTATGCTGATTTACTGACTGCTTTGATATGACTATTGAAACTCAGATCTGACTCCAGAGTCACACCAAGATTCTTGACCTTATTTTTTGTTGTTTGACCCTTAGAGCCAAGGTACGCATTCACCTTGAGAACCTCATAACTGTTCCCAAACGCAATCACTTCAGATTTCTCTTTGTTTAACTGAAGAAAGTTTTGGCACATCCAAATGTTCATTTCATCAATGCATTGGCAGAGGGTGTCAATGGGGCTGTAGTCATTAGGCAGTAAGGCTAGGTAGATCTGAGTGTCATCAGCATAGCTGTGGTAGGAGATTTGGTTCTTTCTCATTATTTGGCTTGAAATTACATTTGCTGAAGACAACCTTGCTCGCACCAAACCCAGACAAACAATGAGAATAATTCCAGGGTTTCCACTCTAAACCAAACTTCGAAACCCTTGACTTTCAATGACCAAAAAAAGCTGAATTTCAGATCAGAATCAGAATCAGAGAGCTTTATTGCCAGGTATGTTCACACATACGAGGAATTTGTTTTGGTGTTAGAGCTTCTACAGTGCAGCAGGATTACAGAGACAGGACAAAACAGATAATAAATATATATTTTTAAAAAATAGAAGTAAGTAGTGAATGCAAATATCCAGATTGACAAGTGTATGTACGTGTTTATTACTATATACAACGTTATATGTGCAGCTGTTATGTGCAAATTGGCATGTAAAGAGTGTTGTTAAATCAGTGTATATGTGTATAAAAGTGTATAGCAGTAGTGATGTTGGTTCCACAATTATTATCATCAAGTGTTCATGAGATGGATCGCCTGAGGGAAGAAACTGTTTCTTTGTCGGGCTGTTCTGGTGCGCAGTGCTCTGTAGCGTCGACCAGAAGGTAAAAGTTCAAAGAGGCAGTGTGCTGGGTGTGAGGGGTCCAGAGTGATTTTGGCAGCCCTTCTGCTCACTCTGGATAAGTACAGTTCCTGGGGAGTAGGAAGGGTTGTACCAGTGAGGATTGTTCCATCACTTACAACGAATAGAAAAGCTGCCGTGTACCTTCAAAATTAAGCAATTTTGCAATTTAAACAATCCAAAATTAAGCAAATAGTGCAAAATCTAGAAAAGTTCAATTACTTTTCATTGTCGCAGATATTCTTTGGCCAGCAAGAGCACTGTTCAATTTTTCCTTTAAAATTAATCTGTTGACAGCACTAATATAAAGTTATATATACAATATTCCATGAAAAATATATATTAAATTCCCTGCCTTTCAATGCCTGGATAAGATTAGACCTTTTCATAATTCAATGATATTACAGAATACTTCGTTGCAACCCTGATATTCAAAGTATTAACCCCGGGTTTATGCAGTGCCTGCTGGTGATGCCATCATGTGCAGACAAAAGCGTTGCATCACACCCAGATCTTTAAATCTGGATTATCTTGAGATGCTTTATTCACTGGCCGTCTAACAAATCCACTGAGCTGTAGTCTACAACGGCAGCTAATTCCCCGCTTGAGCCAATAACAACGCTCAGCAAGAGTGTGAACCCATGACCAGCCGGTTCTCCACTCAAACAGAGATCCAGATGCTGGAAAACACAGTTTATAGGCGGCAAAAAACACTATATTAAACATTTACACACACAAGGTAACCCCTTGAACTCAGTTGTGTGTCAGCAGTGTGTGAATATCTCCAGCCTCTGATGCTAAACATGAATTAATTGTATTGTTTATAATCAGACTTGATCAAAACAGTCTGCAGAAACACTTTGATTGACATTCTCCCTTTGTATGATGTCATCAGAGGGGGAAAGTCCCGCCCACTAGTGCCCATCTCTCCCTCACTAGCATATACAGCAGCCCTGAGTGAGAAGCAGCCATCTGTCCATCAGCCATTAGAGTGTTTGAGCTGCTGAAGATAACGTCAGCATAGACTAAGAGGATTATAGATGTGGAGTTTTAGATGAATCTCCATAGGGACCCACAGGCATCTGTAGCTCCTCCCTCTTTTGAAAACAGCACAATCTCATTTGCATTTAAAGCGACAGTCACCAAAACGCCACAATTAGGATCAAAGCCTGAAAGGGTCAGTTTCAGAGAGCTAGAGGACATTATGTGTGTGCTGTTTTGAGCTCAAACTTCACTACACACACTCTAGAGACAGCCGAGACTCATTTTACATCTTGCAAAAAGGTGCATAATAGCTCCCCTTTAATGCTGGGCTGTATTGCATGTGGTGCGCCTTGCCACCGAACGCCTCTATGTTTAGCTTCAGGAATGCAGACTGCTGATTCAACATGGCTTTAATGGATGACGGCATGAGCTGCAGACAAGCAAACGGTTTGAGTGTCAACAGCAGTCATATGTGCTTTACAACACGCTCGCTGTGAAACGGCATTCACAACTCATTTAACTGCTGTAACACGAGGCGCTTCTGAATGTAATTGGATATATGCGAAGGGGAAAAAGTGTACGACTGATATAGACGGAGGAATTGACATGCATGCAATTAACTGAATATAATAAAAAGATTTTAAATTAGAACAAAACAATATGATAATAGCAGCTTATTCAACAGCTCAAGTGCTTAAAGGCTGCAATTTGGGAACCCCAATGTTAAAAGTAGTGTAAAAAGGATATTATTATGGGACTTGATGTAAAGTTTATGGCGTAATTAAAGTATAATTGCTTTTAATGACTAATTATAGACAGTCAAAATAATCTAAAATAGAAAATAAAGGAAACTAGCATTCACAATTAAGACTACGTCTACACTAATGCGGATACATTAGAAAATTTCATCTAAAAACACTCCATGTCCACACTTTAGCTTTCAATTCTTTCAGAAATAATGGTCTTCCACACTAAAGCGCCTGAAAACGATATGCTCCATGTACTGCACATGCAAACAGATGTAAGATGATCATCCCGGCATCATTTCCGCCTGTCGTTTATTTACTTTCTGTCTCTTTAAAACACTGCGCAAACACTATTTTCATCAGTCGTGCAGCTTTATTCTAAGATCACATTTGCACGCATAATTGTGCCATCCTTATTGTCGAACTCTGCTTTAAAGAAAACTACAATGAAAAATTTATTTCAACCAGACATCGCAGCTAGTAGGAGTGGCTGTCCAACCCGCCACAGCTGAAATCTACACGCATTTGGCGGGTGTTAATGCCAAGCCCTGGTTACTATAGTCAAAACATGGCTAATTTTCGTAAAAGTGATCGTTAAGAAGTTCGTCGCAACGCTCTTGATGAAATCCCTTACCTCAGGGATATTTTCTACCCTTTAGTTAAATTACTTTCATGCAAATGGGCACTGATCTCTCTCTCTCCAGCACAGTGCGCTACTCCCTCTCGCTGCACGATCCTTCACGATCTGGATCATTTCACGTGCATTTCGGCATTCAAGTAATGATCTTTATATTGTGGATCGAGTGCAGTCTCGATGAAGTGCAGAGGATCTGAATAGATGGAATAGACATAATCAAGCGCCGTTCAGACAACATGTACAGGCTGTGGTTTCCGTTTACGACATTACAACACAGTTTTGGCCGCGTTGCTTCGGTGAAAAAAATCTTTTAGCCAAAAGCCGAAAATGAACTTCTGGGATATTTTCGGACACAAATTTAGCTGCATGGTACACAGAGATTTAAAAAATAACTATATCGCTATATCATGATCATTTAATCCAAGGTTATCATACGGTCAGAATCTTCCACCAGCTCACGCCGATAGTCTCAGACTGATAACGGCTGAGCGTGCAGTATTAGTGGATTTGCTAGTCCAAAACAGCAGGTACTTCAGCTCCTGCATTCCTGCACTAAACAACAAGCCGTGCCTGCTGTCGGATGTCTGGAGCCCACAGCACCCCGCCCAAACCGCAGGATGTGGAAATCTGAAACCGCTTTAGAAACGGCAGAAAAGCTGGTCCGGTCCCCCTCCCCGACACTCGATAGCATCCCCTGCTCACACCTCCAGCTTTGGTTGTTAAGAGGCAGTAGGAAGAGGTATTTGGTGTTTTGTTTGAGCGCTTGTAGACCCTCCCCGAGGCCCTGCGCTAACCCCTGTGCTTGTTTAAGGAATGTACCAGAAGACAATAGGGGCAGTCAGAGGAAGTATGAATGGGGGCTATTTGTCGCAGAGCGTTATAATGGTTTCTACCAGGAACAAAGCTCTTTTTACCACAAGAACAGAATTCAGCAGGAACAAACTCGAGATCTATGAGGATTCCAGTATTGGAGCAGGAGTTTGGACGCTATCGTTTACTTGAGTGATGCACGATATTGGATAAAATGGACATTGCGATATTATATTTTTCTACGATATACAGCTGAAGTCAAATTTATTCGACCTCACTACTTGCCGAATGATGTTGAACAGATTCAGGAATTTCTCACAGTATTTCCTGTAATATTTTTTCTTCTGGAGAAAGTCTTATTTGTTTTATTTCAGCTAGAATAAAAGCAGATTTTAATAGTTTTAAAGCCATTTTAAGCTCAATATTATTAGCCCCTTCAGCAATTTTAGTTTTGGATTGTCTCCAGAATAAACCACTGTTATACAATGACTTGCCTAATTACCCTAACTTTACCCTAATTAACCTAGTTAAGCCTTTAAATGTCACTTTAAGCTGAATACTAGTGTCTTGAAGAATATCTAGTCTAATATTATTCATTTACAATTTTAGATCCATTGGGATCATTTTGTAGGGAGTGTATCTACAACTAAATATAACTAACCAATCACAAACATTGAGAAATACCGTAGAGCAGTGGTTCTCTAATTATATTATTACATTTCTAATGTTTGTCATGCATTTGATCATTTGAAGCTAATTTCCTCCCCATATTTGTAACTGTTATGGCGGGTGGGGGGGGATTTGTAAATCCAAATCATATATTTAAAATACAAGTTAATGTTTAGATACATATATTTCAACATTTATCAAGAGTTTATATATGAATATGATTACATGTATCCTATATTTATGAGGTTCAAGCAACATTTCCAGGTTTTGATGAGCAGGCTGCTACATGCCATGCTTTACATTTAAGTACAGCACTTTTCTTTAAGAACAGTAGTATTTTTAATTAACTTCTAAAAGCACATTTAAACGTTGATGTTTTATTATTATTTTACCTGTTTACCTGTTTTTTTACAAAGTACAGAGTTAATGTTCAAACTAATTATAATGTTTAAAGTTGCTGACATTAAATATTCTTAATAATAGAATTAATCTGCCTCGTTTTTAATCTGTGCAGACTGTAGCTGCTTAATTAGGCCTACTACACTACTGTATGTCAATACTGGTCATTATGGTGGTACCTGAAGAGACTATTTTTTTTCTGAGGTGGTACTTGGTGAAAAAAGTTTGAGAACCACTGCATTACAGCAATGATACTGTACAAATAAAATATACAGTGCTTTATGATCTTCTGGAAGTCTAGCAATAATCAGATACACAAATGTAATCTAATGTAAAACAACACTGTATAGTCTTCATTGTATGAATATGTATGTATACATATGTATACATATGTATACATATACATATACATATATATATATATATATATATATATATATATGTATATGTATACATATGTATACATGTATGTATATATGTATATATATATGTATATATGTATGTATATATGTATGAAGAGTTCAGATGGAAAAACCTCTAAATATCATCTAAAATGTCCTCCTAAAATGAGCATTATTCTCAGCCTCCTATATTTGTGTTGAGTTACTTCACATTAAAGGCAATAAAAAGAACTTATTTGTCACTATAAAAGTAAAATTACACAGTCCGCACACAGGAGTCGGAGAAAAATGCTAATTTTAGAAGAAAATATTAAATGGCATTTAGAGGTTTTGCATCTAAGCTCTTCATATGTATGTATATATATATATATATATGTATGTATATATATATATATATATATATATATATATATATATATATATATATATATATATATATATATATATATATATATATATATATATACACACATATTCATGTTTCTCAAAGTTAGAAACAATTTCTTATGGCTGAATACTTTAAACTGACTTAAATGCTAAAAACACACATAAATGATGTGCGTCATTTTATGGTTAAACATTGCGATGACTGAAACGTGTCTCCTGATGAATTATAATACCAATTGGACATTGCAGATCCTGTGATGTGACTATTGCGGATGCACACTTTACAATATCAATGTAGAAACAATACACTGTGCAGCCCTAGTGATTAGCATGTTTAGTATTACCATGCCGACTATATAATGCAATGCAACGTTGTAAAACAGGGATGGGCAATTAATCGAAAATGAAACCGAAAATGAAATTCACCATTTTACTGACAAGTTGTCCCCATGCTGGTCATTTCATTTTTTTTAATCCTATTCATACTATACTTTTGAAACATACTACTGTGAGTGGACAGAGTTTCAGTGCATTGATTGCATTATTGTTCATATGTGAAGCAATCTGATGTGCCATAAAAACTCATTCATAAAAAAAAATAGTCTCATATGTGAAATAATTGACGCTTTAGATAAAAATCAAATTCTTTGTTGCCGGTTTATTTGGTAATAGGTGGGAACATCGCCTATTAAATGTGTTTATTCAGTGTATAGACCATTTTGAGGGATGTAAACAAAAACAATGGTCTTGACTAGTGATGCGCGGATGGCGGTTATATCCACGGGCGCTGCGGATAATCCGCGGGTCTGGTAATAAAAAAATACATAATGATTAACCGGACCAGCGAAAAAGCAGAGAGTGGGCTTTGCAGAATGGGAAGATGAGACGCCCAAAAATAATGGATGAAGCGCAAGAGTAGCCCACTATTCAAGGTTTCAGTTAGAGGAGTCATCAGAGGAAAATCTGCTATCGCTCTGGGAGAAACAAGACCGCTTATTTCCACGACTGCAGCGCCTTGCGAGGAGAATCTTGATCATTCCTACAAGCGGTGTGAGCGAACGCTCAATTCAGTGCAGCTGGCCTCGTTTTGGAGGCGAGGCGGAATCGCCCGAATCCAGGCACAATAGAGTGCAAAGAAAAAGTCCAAGGAAACATAAAATAGCTGCCGTTTTATGGAATAAAATCACTGTCATAAATATTTCGTGCGTAAATAAAATTCACGCATCCGTAATTATAAAATCGTAAAGGAAAAATTAATGCCTGTGGAAGCGGTGACGTAATTTTGACAGTGAAGTGTCGCTGTTTGATTCGTACTCATAATCAGGACTTCGTGTCCGTGGTGAAACTGTAATTCGTGTGTGTAAAGTACACCCATCGTAAATTTATCAGTCGTATACAAACAGAAAAACAAAATGTCGTATCTGTGTCTGTTCTAATTGCAGGTTTTGGAATTGTAGCCTCGTAAAATTACGAGTACGCTCCGTTTTCCTTTACGATTTTATAATTACGGATGCGAGAATTTTATTTACGCACAAAATATTAATGACAGCGATTTTATTCCATACCGTTTAGGCTGAAGCGGCACCCTTTTTGTTCTCTTGTTCCTGTATCTGTAAAAGCTTTAATGTCTTATTTTGACTTTCTGTATCTGTTTGAAAATGAAGAAAATGTTGTCTGAAGACAAACTTTTGTTTTTATAAATAAATGTTCATTTAAAAACGTTTACTATTAACGTATTATTTCACGATCAGAGATGCGCAGATTAAAGCTCACTGAATCTGCAATCACACTCCCGTCTCTCGTTTTTGATACGAGTTTCAGTTCAGTTTGCTCCGGCCCTGACGGTGACCTATGATGCCTAAAACAAAGAATTCAATTATTAAAGTGACAATCGGGTGCGGATACACATATCAGGTAAAAAAAATATGTGGGCGGGTGGATGATTAGTATGAAGCCGCGGATTTGGATGTCATTTCAGCTGATCCGTGCATCTCTAGTCCTGACGTATTTCCCGTTTTACATTTATTTCTATAGCTTCTGAGAATCGAAACAGGTCCACATTTTGATAAATAATGTTACGATAGCTGTTTTAACATCAAGATATGATTGAATTGCCTCTTGTTACAGTTATGAAGTTGTTTGACAACAAGCAGGAAGTGTTTATGGGCCAATGACATGACCACATTGAAATGGTCTATTCACCACATAACCATAAACAGATAAACACGTAACAGCTTTATATTTACAGTACAAATGATAACATGAACTATGGGGAGGGATAAAATAGAATAAAATAAATAACATTAAAAATAAAACCACAGAAATCCTGGTAAAACGTTCACTTAATCAAGGGTTTGATTTTAAGTCATATCGCCCTTAATGACAAAACCAACACAATAAACAAGGCCATTAATGCTTAAACACAAGTCAAGATAAGCCATAATGAATCACAAAAATAAATAAATCTCTTTCAAGGACGTCCCGAACAGAACACCATCAATCCTGTCTAAAGAAAACCCCGTGTTGCTTTTTCCAGTAGCCTATATTTGGCTGCCTGTCACAATTGAGAGCAAGCATGGGGTCCAAGTGTTACATTTCAATGGCTCCCTGGAGGCCCACTAGGTAGGGAACACAATGCTGTGAGTATGAACAACTACCGACTGAGTCACTAGCCAGGAATTTCACAGATCTGTTGTAAGCAGATACACCAGTCTCTCACTTAGTAAAGCACAGGCAAGACTTGGTCAATGTACAACTAAAGACCGACGGCAAAGACGACGCACCATTCCAATTAAATGCACCAGTCTTCAGTGATCTTTGGATCTCAAGCTAGCAAATGCAAACATGTATCTGTGGGGAATAAGCTGAACTCCACATTCGAAGAACAATCTGTCGTGGCATGGATTCTTGTTTTAACATGAGAGATCAAGCTGCAAATCTAGACCAGCTGCCAAAACTCCTTAGGAACTAGGAGGCTGATAATTGAGCAATGAATAATCGAGAAAACCCCTATAAGCAGCCAACAACTCTATACAAACAAGATTGAGTAACAGGATCTTCAATCAGGCTCAGAAACTGCACGTATTTTCCTAAGGCTAGCAAGTTATGAGGTTGGTTATTTACTTACCAACGATTACTGCAATACACTCACGAGCATTACATGTTAAATTCTAGTTGATGAAACGAGGAGTTGTTGACCTTGCGCCACTGGTCATCTGGCCTGTATCCTAAATTTCTTTTGCCGGAGCCATACACGTTACTAAATAGAGACAGAGACCACTGAGCTAAGCATGACTGTTCTGCTCTTTTTAAAATGGACTACTGCCAAACAGAAATGCCACCAGCCGGTTGGCACACTGCATGTCAAACTATCAACTCACTTCATTTCTAAACCGTTGGAATTAGATAAGCATCAAACCTCTGCTGTCACACAATCACTTAGAGGTGTGAACCTACACTGGTCTCACGGTTCGGTTCGGTTACGATTATCATGCTATCGATTCGGTTTAATTCGATATCTCGGTGCATTGGCGATGCTTTCCAAAATGTATTAAAATGTATGAATATGTTTATATTTATATACTATTTGTTATGCAATTTTGTTGTTTAATACAAACAGTCAGATATATAAACTGTACCTTTAAACAACACCAGAATTTATAGCAAATAATATAAACAAACATTAAATTTATCCCATGTTCTAACTACATGCAATGTAACAAGATTCTACTGACAAGCAATCTGACTGTCCGCACCTGACAGAAAAACTAAATACCAGCAATTCAGAAAGTGCATGCTGAGTGGCTGGTATATGTTGGCTTGCACTGATTCACAATTATGACCTCATTTTCAGACTGAACGTTTGCTAGTTATTTTATTTTGAAGATCTAAGGTAAAGCGTATGTGCCACTTTCAGTATGCCAGTAAAAGTCACGTACAATGGTATTGAAACTCACATTGGTAGCATTTAACACTGAATAAAGCACATAATCCGCACCTGAGGTGATCATTGTGATAGTAATTTATGTTGTTGTTCAACCGCGGTATCGCAGAAGTTGAAACAGTTTCTGAAACTGAAATGTCACACCACTTAACATGAAAATACCTTTTATCACATGCCACCACTATATTGCACAGTGTAATACAAGCACCCAAAGGTTTCCTAAACAGCGCAAACCTTACTAGTAAGGAAATAAAACAGTGGACTTACCTTCTCGCTTTTTACTTTCTTCATGGTCCTGCAATCATTATTTTCCACTTCTTCTGGCTCGCTCTTGATAGCCAAAGGTGTGATTATTCCAGTGGTATCAAGGGTAATATTTCCTAGTTGGTCAGCACCAACGAGGTCCGAATTTTGCGTCCCCTCAAATGGGGTATTGCGTGCCTGGCCCAAAGGTATAACCTGGACCAACGAGTCCTTTTCCGGTGGCACATTCCCAGTTTGTACTCCTTCGTTTTTCTCCTTTTTACTTTTCCCAGAAGCTTCTTTGTCCTTTTTTCCACTCTGAGCATTACGGGAGGCCTTGTTAGTTTTATCAGAACCTTTCCCGGAAGGTAGATTTCCAGCAGTTGCCCCAGCGCCCTCATTTTGAGTCCGTCCCTGGGCATCCTTCTTGACCCCATCTGGGGTTGAGGACTTAGTACTGTCCTTGGAATTCTTGCTACGCTTAGCTTTGGATTTGCTGTCCTTAATTGGCGGAGGCGGCACTGGGTTAATGAACTTTATGTTGTCTGGCAATGCCGCTACAGCACTCGAGGCAGCAGCCATTCCGTCCCCGTCCTTGGTGCCAGACATCTCAAGCTTGTCTTTCTCTAAATCTGCGTCGAGGTCAATGATCAGGTTGCCTACACCAATATCCCACTCATCCCCGCTGTCGTAAGTGTCCACCGCATTCGAGTCCACACCTTTCCCGCCTGCAGTGCCACTACTGAGGGACATCTTAGTGCCAGCGGCCCAAGGGTGCCACAGTGAGGTCTGACCTTCTCAGACGACTCGGGTGGTCAGGAGGCACATTTACACAAGCCTTAGGGTCCTGTTGGCTTCCCCTTCCCAGTAACCCACATTGTTGCCCTGCAGGACAAAAACAACAAAAGGATAATGAGTATAATATGATGTTTGGAGACACAAGAATACTGGTGTTATTGACTTTATTCTGCGATGCGGAAATGCTCGTGTTTTTGAGATTGTTTTAGAAGTTACGATTCAGTTGCCTATGGGAGGAATGTCTGGGACTAAGACACAGCAGAAAACTACTTGCTCAACAAACAAGTGTGTTCATGACTATAGTTAAAATTAGAACAACATAATATCAGTTAGCAATAAAGTAGCATAACAAGCTGTTTTTCATTCATTCGTTCACTTTCTTTTCAGCTTAGTCCCTTTATTAATCAGGGGTCGCCCTAGCGGAATGAACCGCCAACTTATCCAGCATATGTTTTACACAGCGGATGCCCTTCCGGCAGCAACCCATCACTGGGAAACACCCATACACCCTCATTCACACACATACACCACAAACAATTCAGCTTACCCAATTTCAGAGAGAGAAAAGGGAGCACCCGGAAGAAACCCACACCAACACGGGCAGAACATGCAAACTCCACGCAGAAACACCAACTGGCCCAGCCTAGGCTCAAACCTGCGACCTTCTTGCTGTAAGGTAACAGCGCTACCCTCTCCACCACCGCGCCGCCTACAAGCTGTTTTTAATGTCGAGAAATCAATGGAAGTGAATGAGACTGGAAGTCTCAAGCCAAAAAGATTCCAATGGCTGCACCCGCTAATAAGACAGGTTTAGAAATGTTGACATTTTCAAACTGATTACATGTTGTATTTGATAATATTAGAAACCTAGCTAAGCTGCACCCGTCAGTGTCAAGTAGAAAAATGCAGAGTAACCTTTCAGACTAGAAAAAGCATTTCGATTGACTCGGGACTTATATATAGCTGATTCATGGTCAACATCAGTGCACAGTCAATCACTGCTCAGAATACAGACGATGCATCACAACACACAGAAGCACGTCCATCCATCACTGGCCAGTTGACAACACAGCGAAATTGACTACTGCAGTCAGAAGGAATAAGACATGCTACTGGCTTTAAAAAAATAACAGAACTACAATTGATTTCCTAACTTTATAGATTTTAAGGGTGTTCAAACTACTACTTTTCAACCCTAATAGCATTGAGATGACACTTTAATTCGGCTACTGTAACGTCACGTGAATGTGCCAAAGGGTACAACACAAATCAGAGCATTGACATAGGACATGTTATAGAGTTTAAACCATCAACAATGCACCACAAGCAATCCCAAGTTTGATAAGACTTGTTCAGTACACATCCACAAAGATGACTTGTTTTATAGTCTTAGACTGCATTAAAACTGTATAAATCTACAATGTACTTCCCAAAAAGAGTGTTGGTGTTCATGAAATAGAGTGATGGCTAGAAAAGCTGCATTAAAGACTGCAGACGTTGACTATCAACAACTTTAACTATGGCTGAGTCCAAAAGTGGCCATCAGGACCAGTTCATTCATTCATTTTCCTTCGGCTTAGTCCCTTATATATCAGCGGCCGCCACAGCGGAATGAACCGCCAACTATTCCAGCATATGTTTTACACAGCCTTCCAGCTGCAATCCAGTACTGGGAAACACCAATACACACTCATTCACACACACATACAACGGCCAATTTAGTTCATCAATTCCCTGATAACCCTTGAACCAGCGACCTTCTTGCTGTGAGGCCGCAGTGCTAACCACTGAGCCACCTCATCTGGACCAGTTCCTAAAAGATAAACAGGATGAGGATATTATATTACACGTCAATATACAGTTAACGAATTACTCAGCAGTTGCCACTATATAATCTGTGGACGTGAACCACACAACCAACACTTTCCACCAGTCACTGATCTTCACGAGCTTTAAATAGAAACAGAAACCTCTGATGTCAAACACGCCTTGATCTGCTTCCCATCAGACATGCTCAAGCACTCTAAAGCACACATCAACAAATTGAACAGTAATAAAACAGGCAGACGCTGATTTAAGGTCAGTTTCATTCTCAGCCATTCTTGAAAAAGGTCACGTCAAACAAACTGGTTTAACTGCACTACTACAGACTGGAGGTTGTCTAATAAAACCGAACGCTACTTAAGTTGAAAAGGATGAGCTTTGAGCTGCATCTTAAATAGCCGAGGAGACAGATGGTTGAATGAGAGGACGCTAATCAGTGGTTTGCTATAATCCGTCAGTCGAGCAGGGAACATGGAGGGTGTCCTACGGGAAGCTTTCCAAACGTCTGCCATTGGAACCCAGGATAAGGCTGACTTCACTATCAGTCATTCATCGCTTCCCTGCGTTTCTCAGGACACTTCGAAGAGCTTTGAGAGGGGAGCCATTTTTCGGAGATTTCCGAAGCGGCGTCACACAGAATTATAGACAAATGAAGTGTGTAAATGTATATACGGTAAAAAAGTATCGTCATCGCGATAATATCCAAGTGCAATAAATTTAATTAGTTTTATTTGCCAAGCATTTGAGTGCTGCATGCATTGTTCATCCGAATCTGACCAATCACATGGAGCCTTTAAAATCTTTATACACACCACTCCAATAGGTGCCCTTAGGCTTAATTATGTCTGAAAAGTAACTCAAATACTCAATATGTAATTTAATTACGTTACTAAATACTATATAAAATGCATAGAAAATAGAAATTATTTTTAAAAAATGTAATTCTTTACATTTAAGCCAAGCAGGACCTTTTAGCTTTATTAAAATGCAACTGAGGAATAATCACTATTATATACATTAACCGGTTAACTCTGCTATTTTAGGATTTCCGCTTGGATTTTGCCTACCCACATTTAAAAGCTTCCCAAATCCACATGCAGAGGTGTAAATGCAGAAATCTGGTGTCATTTTAAAGAAAACCCTTTGAATTTTCATAAAGCACTATTGAAAGTGTTTAAAATAGCTGTATATGTTGTCTGTGTTATAATAAACAGCTAATAAAAGAGGCGCTTTTTGTATTGTTTTTTATAAACTCAGATTTAAAAGTGGACCCTTTAGGTTCTGTGTGCTCTAGCTTGCTGTAATTAATGTTGGTGGTTCCTGCACATGTCTGTAATCATAGGAGAAAAGAAAGATGTCTCCACCATAATCTATGCAGAAGTTATTGTGTTCCAACTGATGAGAGGTGCTGCACAAGCCACAGGGACCGACCATCGTCTTCATATTTCACTCTTCTTTTGTTTGATCAAACATAATTCACTGTGTTTGGACCACATCAGACATATAAAAGGATTACTGATGCACATCACCTCAAAAACAGAGGAGAAATGGCCCTGAAGTGCTCAGCATAAGGTAAGAGATGACAGCTGTCTGAGCTATCTGGAGCTGCTTATTGATCCTAAATGTATTGCACCATGGAAACACAGTGATTCATTCGACAACCGTTTGATATGAGAATATAATTCAGTAAAAGCACACTAGAACCGTATGAGCACCGGCAAGAGCTTTCATTTGAGCTAGAACTTGTACATGTGTCATATATGAACCAATGTTCAACACCCAGCTCAGGTATCCAAAATACTGTGTGTTTAAGTGTGAATAACGTTTGTACAGTAGAATAAAAACCAAAGTGATGCAGATGTGCATAACATATAGCTTCTACACTTTCAAACGAAACCACTTAAGGGGGTCTGGTGCAATGCTGGCCCTTTAAATCTTAAAGCGAAAGTCGAAGACGTCACGGTCCCAGGTGCGCGGAGTTTAACTGATTAAGGGTGCTTTCACATCTGTAGTTCGCTTCATTTGGTTCAGACCAAGGGCAGTAAATGATACATTGCAGCATTTCTCTGCCGTCTTTGGGTCGTTTTCACACCACACTGATAGCTTTGGTCCGAACCAGATGAAAAGAACCCAAATGCCGTCATCTGACAAATCCACATCTCTCATTGGCCAGATGTTATTGAACATATTTCCTAAACTGCTTATCGATTGGTCAGAATTCATGTGCAGGAAAATACCAACGGAACTTCTGCAAGTAAACAAACTGGCAGACACAAAATGTTTACCATGGAGCTCCGACTGCGCCGGCTGATTGTATCCCTGCTCATAGTACACTATATAGTTTGTATACATCACTTCAGACAAACTATACATTTGGAGAATGAAGCGCGGCTGGTGCTGGAAAACAATGCTTTAATGAATAACACATCACTTCAGGAAGAGGCGTGAAATAATATTGCTAAACTGCGACATGCTCATCTTGCGGAAATATGACCAACGATCCATTAGGTAATGTTTTTCCCCCTCTCTCTCTCTGTTGGTAAAGCGCTGTCAACAAATATTTTTCCTACACGCCCCATAATGCACAGCGCATCAGCCTACGGCAGCTGGATTAGTTCAATAGGCGCAGTACTTTTTGCGGTCGGGTCTGTTTTAGTTCGGATCATGTTCTCACCACAAACGAACCGCTTCAGCGTTCATTTGAAAGGCTATCGAGACCACCTCTTCAAGTAGGTCTCGGTACGCTTTTTTGGTCCGCTTTTGGTGCGCACTCGAGTACGAATGCTACATTCACACCTGCACAAACGAACCGCACCAATAAGGAAAACAAACTCTAGTGTGATTCAACTGAACTAAATAATGCAGGTGTGAAAACACCCTAAAACAAAGTCACGGCAGCATATTTCATTAATATCATATTATGTCAGTCATTTCTGACTCAATTCATGGATACTCGAGCATGTTTAACCATCTTGACAAATGTAACTGCACTCATTGTTTTTTCAGCTTAGTCCCTTTATTAATCTGGGGTCGCCACAGCGGAATGAACCGCTCACGAGATATCATAAACCGAGATCTTATCTAGGCAAGATTCTGACGGTATGACGATATAAAAACATCACGTTTCACGGTATTATGATTACTGCTCTAACATAAGTTCTTTTTAAATATCTGGGTTAAAAACAACCGTTTTCTCCTTTGAACACAACATGTTTTATTTTGGGAAACATTTCTAATATTTTGGAGCAGTAAACATCAGGGCTTGACATTAACTCTTTTGATCACCAGACACTGTGGCTAGTAGTTTTCCAACATTACTAGCCACTCGCCATTTTCACTAGCCACAATTTTATTGTTGGGAAGATA
Source organism: Danio aesculapii (assembly GCF_903798145.1). NCBI lineage: Eukaryota > Metazoa > Chordata > Actinopteri > Cypriniformes > Danionidae > Danio > Danio aesculapii. The sequence continues at coordinate 36,232,947 of NC_079459.1, read as the reverse complement.
TATTTTACACACATAAATATGACTTTGACATGCTAAAATGACTTGATTTAGATTTAGCGTCATCTCGACATGCCTCCTCATTCATTTCACTCTTTGGTTGTGGTGTATGAGCTCAATAATCATGAGCAGATGGCTCATGCTTTCAAAGTATTACAATTAGTTATTTCACATCATTTTCAGAGCTCAAAATGAAGGATTTAGCTAATTTATCTCTGACCACACCAAACATAAACAATGAATTATTTATTAGCAACAAATTTAAAATGTGTCAAACCAGCTAAATAGAGCTGTATACTACACTTTTTATTTAACAAAACATACACACAGTGATCTGTCCTGGCTAACGGTCCCAGATCACCAGTTAACTACACATAAATGAGGAGTTAATCTCCCATTAAAGTAATGTTATTGTAAAAAAAAAAAAGAAAATTAAACCATATTAACACAAAAGAAAGCAGGTAAAAAACATACGGTGTGATAATGAAAGGATGATCACACACACACGGGTAATGTTAGACCCATAAATAATCTGTTAAAAATGGTTGAAGCGAAAGCAACTGGTGCTGCTAACAATAAGTCAACTCTGGAGCTCTTGAAAGCAGCAGGACTGTGTGTGCATGTTCATCCCTTTATGTCTAGTCTATTTGAAAGAGAACCGATCGCATCAGTTGTGTTTCTAGACACAGTTGCTTCACGCAAGGAAATGGGAGCGCGCACACGTTATAAACAGTCATGCGCATCACCTCAGCTGTTAGCGCGAGTGATTATGCTCTCATTCGGTATTCACCTGCTTTGCTCGCGCAAAGTTGCAAAAACAATTATTTTGTGTTTTGTGTAGTAATTGTCAGTCGTGCTGCTTCTCAATACTAAGATCGCCTTTGGATGCATATTGAACCATCCTTATTGTCAAACCCTGCTTTTAAGAATTATTATCTGGGAAAACTATTTTCAACCAGCCAAAGTGGCTAGTGGGAGTGTCTGTCTTACCCGCCACCGCTGAAATCTACCCGCATTTGTTAATGTCAAGCCCTGGTAAACATGTCAGATGTTCAAATGAATCATTGACTTCTGCTGTCAAAAACACAGATTTCTTTACAATTTAAAACAGCATCTTTGGATATATTTTCTGCTGGAGATACTGCTGTCCTAAAAAAATGTGAAGAAAAAATCTTACTCATACCTTAGGAACGCTATAGCAGAAAATAGACTATTTTAAAACCTTGACTTTTCCAAACCGGGGTATACCTTGAAAACGGTCATCATCGCAACCCTAATCTTCTCACAGCCCTAGTATAAGGCAAGTTCATTAAAAGAGACTGTAATTAAATTAAGTAATCCCTTCACTTTTTTACATAAGTAATTTAATTACAGTAACTACTTACCTTCTAACTAATGACTAGGTCCACACGGAATCTGTGCGCGCAGATTTCTGCAGATGTTTAGCCCATCATTAATTCTGTTTATTTACTTGAGTAAATGTGTGTAAATCTATATTTATTCAGTTTTTATATTCATTACAGTATTATTATTGACTAATATGCAAATATTTATCTGATTTATGTACAGTGCAGTGTGTACAGTAATATTTTCTGTCTTTCAGTAGAGATATTATATGAGAGACTTGCTTTGTTTACCAAATGAAGTGGATATAATTGGATTTGCATTTTAAACATTAAAGACAAGTTGTAAAGATATTATTTTTTATTTCATATATTAAGGTTTTAGTTATGAAACTCCCAAAATAATTCAGCAGAAATCCACAGATTTTTACCAAAATTCTCCGCAGAAATAGCAAAAAACGTCCGCAGATTCCGTCTGGCCCTAGTGATGACACACAATACTGAGCGAATCCATTTGTTTGTGCAGTAACGTGTAGTGAGACCCCGCTTACAAGATCTGATACAAAAACAGTCACATAATTATAATCTAAATCATGAAATCAGAAGTGTGGAAGAGCAGAAATAGAGTTAAAATATGAACTGAATCATGTATTGGTTACTGGCTGAACATCCGGCAGTGAGCTGCCAGATGAGTGTAGTGCGCCGCCTCGGCTTCTTGACTCTGCCAATAAACGTGAAAAGTTTTACAAGAACTCATCTCTATCCTAACACAGCACATGATGCAAGCGATTGTCACGATTCTCACACACAACCCAATTAGGAAGCGAATGATGAAAGCGTTTGGTCTACATGTGGGTTAAAGGAATCCTTTTGTCTGTTCTCTGTTCAAACACTGCAAGCAGAGAGATGATTTCTGCCAGATCGGGATGTGATGCTCAAGTTTCGCTTTCTGATGGATAATCAATTAATGCGCCTCAACAGAAGCTTAAATTAAATCGTGCATCTCATCTTTGGCAAGTAGAACTAAAAGCAAAGCAAGCATAGCCAGATTTAAGCGGCTCAGGAACAGGTCGTCCTCTTCATTATCCCAACACTCAGGTACTGGTGCCCATCCAGGGGCTGTAAATAATGGCACTAAACTAATTTAGCTTTCCCTGCCACATGCCAGAAGGCTGCGGGCTGCCTTTCCATGCTCTCAAAACCCCAGCCGACACGACATGGGCCTAATTAACACAGGCATCCACTGCGGACGCCTCGGCTTGATGGAAAAACGTGAGCTGAAACTCAAACGGGCACTTGTGCAAGCACCTTCGAGATGACAGAAGTAAGGATCGATATCGGTCTCGCTCTCGCTTGATGATGAAAAACAGATAAAAGAGTGCAGACAATGAGGGCTGAGGTGAGGAGAAATAACAACAGGACAACAACAGGGCTTTCAATAAACAATTCCATTCTTAGATGCATCGTGATTATGGCGGTACTGTATGTGTACTGTACTGTATATGGCGGTACTGTATGTGTACTGTCCTGTTCTGTATATGGCGGTACTGTATGTGTACTATACTGTACTGTATATGGCGGTACTGTATGTGTACTGTACGGTACTGTATGTGTACTGTACTGTATATGGCGGTACTGTATGTGTACTGTACTGTATATGGCGGTACTGTATGTGTACTGTACGGTACTGTATGTGTACTGTACTGTATATGGCGGTACTGTATGTGTACTGTACTGTATGATGGCCGGTAGGGACGTATACTGTACTGTATATGGCGGTACTGTATGTGTACTGTACGGTACTGTATGTGTACTGTACTGTATATGGCGGTACTGTATGTGTACTGTACGGTACTGTATGTGTACTGTACTGTATATGGCGGTACTGTATGTGTACTGTACTGTATATGGCGGTACTGTATGTGTACTGTACGGTACTGTATGTGTACTGTACTGTATATGGCGGTACTGTATGTGTACTGTACTGTATATGGTGGTACTGTATGTGTACTACTGTATGTGTACTGTACTGTATATGTTGGTACTGTATGTGTACTGTCCTGTTCTGTATATGGCAGTACTGTATGTGTACTATACTGTACTGTACATGGCGGTACTATATGTGTACTGTACTGTATGTGTACTGTACTGTATATGGCGGTACTGTATGTGTACTGTACTGTATGTGTACTGTACTGTATATGGCGGTACTGTATGTGTACTGTACTGTACTGTATATGGCGGTACTGTATGTGTACTGTACTGTATATGGGAGTACTGTATGTGCACTGTACTGTATATGGCGGTACTGTATGTGTACTGTACTGTATATGGCGGTACTGTATGTGTACTATACTGTACTGTATATGGCGGTACTGTGTGTGTACTACTGTATGTGTACTGTACTGTATATGTTGGTACTGTATGTGTACTGTCCTGTTCTGTATATGGCAGTACTGTATGTGTACTATACTGTACTGTATATGGCGGTACTATATGTGTACTGTACTGTATGTGTACTGTACTGTACATGGCGGTACTATATGTGTACTGTACTGTATGTGTACTGTACTGTATATAGCGGTACTATATGTGTACTGTACTGTATATGGCAGTACTGTATGTGTACTGTACTGTACTGTATATGGCGGTACTGTATGTGTACTGTACTGTATATGGCGGTACTGTATGTGTACTGTACTGTACTGTATATGGCGGTACTGTATGTGTACTGTACTGTACTGTATATGGCGGTACTGTATGTGTACTGTACTGTATATGGCGGTAGTATATGTGTACTGTACTGTATGTGTACTGTACTGTACTGTATATGGCGGTACTGTATGTTTACTATACTGTACTGTATACTGTGGTACTGTATGTGTACTGTACTGTATATGGCGGTACTGTATGTGTACTGTACTGTATATGGCGGTACTGTATGTGTACTATACTGTACTGTATATGGCGGTACTGTGTGTGTACTACTGTATGTGTACTGTACTGTATATGTTGGTACTGTATGTGTACTGTCCTGTTCTGTATATGGCAGTACTGTATGTGTACTATACTGTACTGTATATGGCGGTACTATATGTGTACTGTACTGTATGTGTACTGTACTGTACATGGCGGTACTATATGTGTACTGTACTGTATGTGTACTGTACTGTATATAGCGGTACTATATGTGTACTGTACTGTATATGGCAGTACTGTATGTGTACTGTACTGTACTGTATATGGCGGTACTGTATGTGTACTGTACTGTATATGGCGGTACTGTATGTGTACTGTACTGTACTGTATATGGCGGTACTGTATGTGTACTGTACTGTACTGTATATGGCGGTACTGTATGTGTACTGTACTGTATATGGCGGTAGTATATGTGTACTGTACTGTATGTGTACTGTACTGTACTGTATATGGCGGTACTGTATGTTTACTATACTGTACTGTATACTGTGGTACTGTATGTGTACTGTACTGTATATGGCGGTATGGCGGTACTGTATGTGTACTGTACTGTATATGGTGGTACTGTATGTGTACTGTAAGGTACTGTATGTGTACTGTATGTGTACTGTACTGTATATGGCGGTACTGTATGTGTACTGTACGGTACTGTATGTGTACTGTACTGTATATGGTGGTACTGTATGTGTACTGTACTGTATATGGTGGTACTGTATGTGTACTGTACTGTATATGGCGGTACTGTATGTGTACTACGATAATGATAATTCTTACAATATAACATTTCCATAAAAAAAAATCCTATTTTATTGTCTTTTTAAATGATAATTAAACTTGATGTTAAAATAAACCGATTTAATAAAGATATTGCAGAGTATCGCGGTAACGATATTTCTTATTATGTACCCAAGTAAAACGCTACTTTTATTAGCCGTTTCTTTAAATCATTTATTTATTTAGTGATATTAAAACAAACAGGTAAAATATATATTATTAGATCTAATTAATTATAATTGAGGCTAAAAAACTGTGTCGAGGTGCAAACATTTAGTCTTTAAAACACTGAAGGCCCTATCATACACTCAGCGCAATAATGCGCAAGAAGCGTTTCCACGATACGTTGCTATTTTCAGACTAACGCAACCTTAATTTTCCCGTTTTCTGCCACGTTGTTTAAATAGTAAACCCATTTGCACCACTTTGTGGACTGAATTATTATTAATTAATTATTAATTAAAGCAATATGACTGTACAAACTGCATTGTATATAAATCAGATGAACATTTTCATATTAGTCAATAATATTACTGAAATTAATTAAAAAACTGAATATAGATTTTCACACATTTACTCAAGTAAATAAACAGAATTAATGATGGGCTAAAAATCTGAGGAATTCTGCACACGCAGATTCCGTGTAGGCCTACCCATAACTCATTAAGAGAATAAGCTCAACCCTGTTAGACCATGCGCCGTGACGCAGAGCGTATTTTTCCGTCCTTATAATAGCAAAAGTGAATTCAGACACGCCCTAAATGCTTTTGCGCCCTGCGCTTCAGACTTTGCACCTAGATCGTTAAAATAGATCTCTGAATGACTCCTATTCTAATTATCTGTTGTCATTTTCCCGCCATTAGTGTTTATTTTCAGCTCTGGGTTCAGCTTTGGGCAGCTCCAGCCAATACCAGAACAGCAACTACTGTGGAGGCGGGGCTAAAGATAATGAGGGCCCATCTGATTGGTCAAATTTAAATAATCAACCAGTGCATATAGTAAATGATTTAATCTAATGACTGCGATGTGTATATTGCATATACTGTTATCGCGATAACAAGAATTTTGCAATATATTGTGCAGCTCTAATCTTGATGCAGACTTCAAAACGTCAAACATTTATTTTCTACTTTTACATTTTTTTGGTACAGATTTTCTACACTTTGTGAAAGCCGTTTGTGAGTTTGGAACAACAATTTATTTATTTTCTTTGGATTAGATCACATCTAATAGTCAGATACTAAGAGGAAACGTAATCTGTGATAAAACAAACGATGCCTTGACAATCGTTTTATAAAATCACACCACAGAAATGCAATTATAATCAAATGTTGAGCTGCCAAGAAACAAAACTTCCCACCACCAAAACAACAAAGACGAAAGAAAAATTAGGAGGCGTTTCTCAGGAGAACCCTCTGACCTGATTAAAAACCGCTTGTGCATTCAGTGCCAGAACAGAAACAGTTTTAATTCCCTCTCAGCAATTGAGTAATTGAGATTCTCTAATATAAAAAAGCCGTTTCAAAGCCTGCAGAAAGTGTCAGGCTCTCTGTCAGCGTAAATCACAGCTCTTTCTGAAGCGCTCGGCCTCAGAGAAAGCACTTCCCGCGGTTAGATTACACACACTGCATCAGATGAAAGCACCGCTGCTCCCGTTTTCATCTTTTCTCCTCTTGGAATTCTCCCTCGCTTTCTTGTCTTATTCTTTCTAGTCGAGAGATCCGTGAGCAGACAAGTGGAGGATTTTATCTCAGGATGATGGCATGACATACTCCATTCAGGCTATAAGTGCTGAGTGCAGATTTATCGCGATTAATTGCATGCATTGCATTTGATGTAATATACCTGTGTGAATTCATTAGTCAAAATTATTCACCCCCCATGATTTTTTTTTTTTTTTTTTTTTTTTTATTTCTTCTTCAAATATTTCCCAAAAGACGTTCAACAGGAGCAAGGAATTTCTCACAGTATTTCCTCTAATATTTTTTCTTCTGGAGAAAGTCTTGTTTGTTTTATTTCAGCTAGAATAAAAGCAGTTTTTAATTGTTTTAAACCCCTTTTTAAGGTCAATATTATTAGCCCCTTCAGCAATATTAGTTTTGGATTGTCTCCAGAATAAACCACTGTTATACAATGACTTGCCTAATTACCCTAACTTTAACCTGGTGTGGGGTGAGCGCTGTTGTCCTGTGGCTGCCATCGCATCATCCAAGTGGATTACATTGACTTTAGTTAAACTGATGTTAGCAAATTTCGCTATACTGTAAAGAACTAACCAGCAAAAGGTCTATAAATAAACATATATTTAGACAATTTTCAATGTCATATGGCAGATTAGCATGTGGAAATGTTAATGTTTGAAAATAAATCACCTGTTAAGTTAAGCATTTGGTGCTGTGTTGAACCACTGCCAACACAACAATCTGAATAATCATAAAGCACTCAAAGTATAATATAATAGCTAATTATTCTGTGTATTTTGAAGTGCTCATCATATCAATATCCTGCATATTCATCATCACCATATACTGAATAAATGAATATCAACTTTATTCTCATGACAACCACCAGTTTCCCAAATGGCCAAAGATCTTGCCCTGCCAGCCTCGTAACTCCAGCATTAGCCAACTCAAACAGAGGCTAGTCATGCTAGTGCCCGCAAAGGGAACATTTGATCCAACCCTTAGGAGAACAGCTGTCCTGGGCCGGTCTGGAGGAGTTTGGTTGCACCGTTCAACCGCACAGTAAAGAGGGTGAAACTCTATCCACACTTGACCTACTGCACTGCCCTTAATGCGAACACATAGTAAGCCATTTCGGCCCCCACTGTGCCGGCTCTACAGATCACAATGTCAAACACTAACACGAGGCTTGCAACAAATTAATGAAGGATAATGTGCGGTTAATGCACACGGGAACAAAGTGCAGGAGTGTGATCGGCAATAATTAACCGAGCAATATATGATGTAAAGCAACAAGCTGACTAGTCATAGACAATACACTACCTGACAAAAGTCTTGTGACCTATCCAAGTTTTAGGAACAGCCAATAATAACTGGACTTCTAGTTGATCATTTAGTATCAGAAGTGTTATATGAAAGGTAAAGGCCTCTAGATTACACTTATTTGACCATAATAAAATCTGATCATGTCTTGATTATGAATAGTCGTGCCCATCTAAGCCTGGTTTCTCTCCAGGTTTTTTCCTTCACTTTGGTCAATCGGTGAAATTTGTTCCTCCACTGTCGCCACTGGCTTGCTTGGTTGGGACTTGTAGAGCTGCGCATCGTTGGATTTGCTCTTCAGTGTTTGGACTTTCAGCAGTGAAAATTAAACCACACTGAACATCAACTCTGAAAACTGGACTGACACTGTTTCAACTCACTAGAACTTCTGTGCTAAGCTGCTTTGACACAATCTACACTGTAAACGCGCTCTAGAATTTTATTGAAAGACTTTTAACTTAGCTTTGAATGGGATTAGATCAATAGCATAAATCACTTAAATAATAAAGAGCTTCAAGTTTTGACTATTTAAAGTTCGACTATTTTGTAGTTACACAGTGTACTAAGACTGACGAAAAAAGGAAACGCTGCTATTTTCTATAAGTGTACCAAAGTTCCTTGATTATGTTGAAATGAGTGTAGTTTCTGGCATAACAGCCTAAAAAAAGAGCAACTTTAATTTCAGGTTGGTCTTAATACACTGTGCAACTACAGAACAGAAAAATGATCGAAAGTCTTTGTTAATTTTTTTTTTTTTTAAGCGAGATGCTAATGGTCTAATCCGATTCAATGATCTACGCTAAGCTAAGCTAAAAATTCTCCTCTAAGACTCAAAAAAAAGGGTAAAACTCAGGTGTTTAACTCTAGGGGAGCTGTAAAATAGTTTACTTCCAAAATAAAAGTGAAGTGTGCATTTAAACATTACGCTTTGTAATAATACCGTGTAAAATAACGCGATTCAACAAAGTTAAAATGTCAAACTTTCTGTTAAACAAAAGCTCAAATCTTCCTGAACACATTTCTAATCATCATAGTTTAGCAACTTAATTCTATTCATTGATTTATTTTCTCTTTGTCATGATGACAGCACATAATATTAGACTAGATATTCTTCAAGACACTAGTATTCAGCTTAAAGTCACATTTAAAGGCTTAATTAGGGTAATTAGGGTAAAGTTAGGGTAATTAGGCAAGTCATTGTATAACAGTGGTTTATTCTGGAGACAATCCAAAACTAATATTGCTTAAGGGGGCTAATAATATTGACCTTAAAATGGCTTTAAAACAATTAAGAACTGCTTTTATTCTAGCTGAAATAAAACTAATAAGACTTTCTCCAGAAGAACAAATATTAGAGGAAATACTGTGAGAAATTCCTGATTCTGTTCAACATCGTTTGGGGAATATTTAAAGAAAAGAAGAAATCTAATAATTTTGACTTGCTGTATTGATGTTAGAAAAGTGAAGTACCACCGCAGCCTATAAACATTTCCCAGCTCTGCCAAACACAGCCAAGCCAAATACTCAATTACAGGGGCAGGAAAGGGGGCTTTTCTTAACGAGCTATTTCTAAGAGTCTGGCCTGCGGGCCGTGAGTGCTAGTTCTAGCTGCTACACCGAGGCTCCAGCGTGTAATTGGATTGTGTGCTTGAACTGCTGACAGAAATAGAAAAGCGCAGGAAGCTTCAGGTGATGGAATCGAGCGTCTCGTGAGGTCAGCCAGACTCCATCTCTGCAAAATGTCAGGAGCAGCATCTGGTCTGGATGCACAGCGGGACTTCGATTTGTGGCCGCACATGATGCGCATTTCTGCATCGGCCCTGGTTCAACCGTCTGCCAGGTCACCGATTACAGTAAGTCAAGTGTACATATATGTGGCCCGGAGACCTTACCTGCAATAGACCTTTTACTTGAGCTGCAACTGGGCGATGGTCCAGTGTTGAGAGTGTGTGTTTTGACTCAAATAGCATTTTTAAATCAGACAGCAATGCTTTGATGGCACCCGTGTGCTCAGACACAACATGTATATACCAAAAACAAAGAAATATTTATGCATCTTTACTCATTAAATCTCTTGCATGTCAATTAACCAGGCCAGGCATTTAACTGTGTGAATAGGTAGCTGATTCGGCACCCTAGATCAGTGTTTCTCAACCATGTTCCTGAAGGACCACCAGCACTGCATGTTTTGGATGTCTCACCCATTACAAGTCTTTCAGTCTCTGCTAATGAGCTGATTATCTGAATCAGGTGTGTCTGGTTAAGGAGACATGTGCAGAGCTGGTCCACCTCCAGGAATGTGGTTGAGAAACACTGCCCTAGACGACAGGGCCGTTTTTTCGGCAATAAATATTGCGATATGAATATAATTTCTCAAGATGTCTTCTCACTCTGTTTTAAAAGACTTCTACATTTGACATTGATTGTGATGATTTTGTAGGGGAGTGAAATTAAGGATGCGTTCACACCTGTAGATTGATTGTAGATTGGAGATTAAGATTGTTACCATGTTTACATGGTTTCCATTACATTCATTCGTCCGTGGCGGGGCACCATAGCAAAATTCATCCCACTACGGCTACATTAGAGCTTCTCATTCAAAACATTCAGCTGTTTTTTTATAGCGGGTGATAATCGCACCAAAAACACATTAAAGGTAAGTGAATTATAACAGCGCAAACTTTTCTGTAACAGTAGTAGTGCTGTGCGTTCGTTTAACCCTTTAAGGTGACGTGCTGACTGACTGACTGACTGACTGACAGGTGTGAAGCGTGAGGCTAGCAAACATGACGTAGCTTTCAAACACAGTTTCCATAATTATCATTTATTTATAGATAAAGGTCTGTGGCTCTGCCTGCACTGACTTTATCTTGCTGGAGTTTATAGCCATTTCACTTTACTTCAGGACGCATTAATGACGCTCTGTAGGTCTATTGGAGACATTCATAAATATTCCAAGCAAATCTAATAAATGTTGGAGACGTACTCACTACATAAACGCGCTAAATCACACTTCAGCAGCGTTTGTTTCAGAGCGCACAAGATAATCTGCACTTGAGCAGCGGATATTTGAGGGCGCGCAAGAAGTTTTGTGCACGAGCAGAGGAAATCAGCGCTCGAGCACAGAGATTGACATGCTCGTAAGCTATAACATGAATGCGATCTCGACATTTGTCAATGAAATAATGCCACATGTAAAGCCTGGTTTATACTTGTGATTGGGGTGACCCTCGGCGCAAGCCTTGCGCGTAGCCGTGCATTTATACTTCTGCATGCGGTTTCTGTTGCTCTGCAATACACTTCCGAAATGCTAGCTGGCAGTAGGTGTTTTTGTTTCTCTGTGTCGAGTTCCTCCGCTGGTGTTTTGTTTTTTCTGAACCCTCCCTAATGTAAAAGTGGCTGAAATTCGCTCATTTTGAGGTGGGAACCGGCAGACGTGCAAGAACTTTAATCATAAGGTAAACACTAAACAGCAGTGTCCATCCGGAGCTCCTTCGCGGGACTCCACACTTGTAAACACCTGCCTCACGCCCGCTGCATCACGCCCGCTGCATCATGCTCGCGCGGCTCTCACCTCCGCCCACACTCGTCAGCAATACCAAGCCAACCAATCACAGAGCTTGCGCTACGCATACGCGTAACATTTTTTTGAGAGGTGCATGCCAGCGATGCTGACGGCCATGGCGAGGGGCTATGCGTCCACGCGTAGGCTGCGCCGTAGCATACGCATGCGTTTGATGCAGAAGTATAATCAGCCTTTATTGGTAGATCTGTGTAAAATGCCCAACAGAGTCTGCCGCCACAGCTATCCTAGAGGAAACACTGGATTATTTTTGTTCTCAGTGTGGTTCGCTTTCACACGGCAAAGTTTCTAAATGGACCAAAATAGATAAAACAAGTCACGTGTGAGTAAACTCTCCTCAGAGTCAGAGTCCCGCTCAGCTGTCATGAGTCCTTATTTTAATTTATGATGATGAGCAATAAGACATTATAAGTGAAAAGCTGCGCTTTAATTTTGACTGGTGACACCCACAGACATCGTCACCAAATAAAAATCAGAGGCAAGACTTTCTCATACAGAGCCCTTGGCTAGAATGATGCATTATAGACTTTACATTATAGAGAGACAGATAACAGATAAACCAAGACTGCAGTTTGATCAGCGGATAAACCGCTCTCTGTAATATTTCAGTAATGCTTTCACTTTCATATTCAACATGAAATTCACATTTACTAGTAGGAATGACATCCCACCCTGCTCATAATTCTCTCTTCATACAGCCGTATGTATAGATTACACAACCATAACACACTGTGATATGGTTCGTTAGTTGGATTGTTTTGCTTTCTCACTACAATTGATCTGCTCCAGAGTTCGCTTCAGTCGAGCCGAGACCACCTCATTCAGGCGATCTCTGGCCGATTGATTTGGTGCGGATCTGAGCGCTTTGCTGGATGCACATATGTCAAACGAACCGTGCTAAGGAGGTAAACAAGACAGGTTCTGAAACAAAAGTCTAGGTGTGAAAGTAGCCTAAAACTATTCAACAACAACTAAAGACAACTTTTTTTGATCGGCTTCAAATGTTACTACTATAGTCTTAATCATAGAAATAATTACATACAATTAATCTTTGTCAACAAGTACAAAGTGTAATTTCAAGTGCCCAAATGGTTCAAATACACTTGAAATCATCCATCATCACAGACATTACAAAAGATTCACTCTTTTAGGGTTCAACTTTGTTCTTTGTTTCTGCGATGTGCCTATTGCAGATTCACGCATTGCGATATCGATGCTGATCTATTGTGCAGTCCTATCCCGCAGTGCAGGACACCTCTTGAAAAGAGCGTGGGGCTTCAGAGGGCTTTACGGCCTTCATGTCACAGATAATTTCCAGCCTATTCAAAGAGAGGACAGAAATACTGCTCACAGGGCACAGAGTCCTCGGGCTCCCAGATGGATTGAGGAGGAGGCACATCATCCTGCTGCTATTCACAACTATGCCTTTCCTGGCAAACTTTCTGGGGTCATTCCAGACCCTGATGGACTTTCTTCCATGGAATACAAAAGAGGAAACTGACGAATGTTAACACTGCTCTCGCCTACATGAGGGGCCGTTCACATAGTGCATCTAAAAGTGTGTAGAAAACATGTTTTCCTCACTGGTTTTAAAGGTTCATCAAAATTAAAATTACTTTAAGATGTTTTTCGATTAATTGTGCAGCCCTGATGTGAATGGCCCTTAAAGAAACAACTAGAATATGCAATTATTACACCACTTGCATGGTAAAAACTCTAAACTGGAATTTACAGCCAAACAACTCCTTTGCCTTCCGGCCTCTTCAACTCTGTGGGAGTGCATTTTCTCAAAAGCTGGACATATGTTGTTGAAAATGTCTGCAAATGCATCTTTCTAGCACTAAACATGAAGAGTGTAGGTAGACGAACTAAGGTAGCTTGCAACCTGACTGTAGCCATGTTTGCATCCAAAGACTGGAGTTAGACTTATGCACTAAACCAGGGGTCACCAATCTCGGTCCTGGAGGGCCGGTGTCCCTGCAGGGTTTAGCTCCAACTTGCCTCAACACACCTGCCTGGGTGTTTCAAGTACACCTAGCAAGACCTTGATTAGCTTGATCAGGTGTGTTTGATTAGGGTTGGAGCTAAAATCTGCTGAACACTGGCCCTCCAGGAACAAGTTTGGTGACCACTGCGCTAAACTGAGAGAAAATTTTGCATAAAACATGTGCAAACAAAGCAGCGGCTCCATCAAATAAGTCAAAGAGAACAAAATAGTCACTTCCTGATAAACGGACACCAAATATCAGACTGAAAATGGATTGTTTTTGAGGTAGAGAGAGCCACTTTTGGCCTTTTTTCTTCTCTAATAAATGAGTTGCGCCTCAGAAGACCAAACCCAATCAACGTCCAAAGGTTTTTGTGCACATTTTCTACATTTATGTGTATCTTGGTGTTTACATTAAAGCAAAATTCCAAAATGCACATAAAAATAAATGTACATAACAGCTTGAGATTGTTAAAAGCTGACTGTGTAGAAATAGTTTGTTGCAGTCTTGCCAGTATTGCGTTACCTTGTTCTGTTTAGCCTATTACAGTACATTTAATTCATTTAATCTTATTTAAACTCCTTGTTAATTAAACTAAAAGAGCTGAAAACTATAACAAAAGCAGGGCACTTGTCTCTGAAAACAAATGCAACACTCTAGAAGTCTACAATATTGTCAAACTCAGGTGTACAAACATGTAGGAAGTTAAAGTGTGCAATAAAGGTGTGACGACAGTGATCTATTGAAGTGGGAAATATAAAACAATGATTCTTCGTGCCAGAGTCGCCTCCGTTAGCAAAGTCCTTCTGCCAAGTGTGTACTGCGGGCGTTTAGAGACTAGTGCACATTATAACAGAAAAGACTTGCATTGACAGCACTTGTCAACTGTTGTGGTGGCTGTTCATATTTAACAATGGTTGCATCTTTCATTGCGTGCAAAAAGTACGAGCGCTAAGTTGATTTGAAGGTAATGTGGGAAAGGTGTTTAGTACACCAGGTAATTTCAGGAAAATAACCTCCAGCAACGAGAGCTCATTTGTTGGCAATAGGACAATTGAAGAGTTTACCACATCGACAGAATATTACCAAACGCAGCAGGAGAAGACTTGAGCAGATAAGCTACGCAAATACACAAACCTCAGTCTTTTTCAATCAGTCTTTGTTTTCTGAAAACACTTCATCAATCAATTAAGCACTTAAATGAAGACGAGATCAGATCAGCCCTTCAGCGGCAGACGCTTTTGCTCAGCTCATTTCCAAATAAGGATCATTCAGTGTTGAAGACACAACGGAAAAATGTATTCTAGGATGAGTCAGGATGGTAGATTGATGATTAGAGTTCTCAAGTGTGCAACGTTTCAGAGATTTCCAGCAAGTTACTCCAATCTAAAGGCTCGTTCACACCTATGAATGAGCAATTCCAGTCGTATAGATGTGACATTTGCAGTAAAAACTTGGTTCAGAATTTACAGAGAATGTAGATGTGAATAGTATATAGAAACTAGGGCTGCAAGATATATATGGTTTCAGCATTGATATAACAATGTCAATAGTCACATATATACATATACATATATACATATACAAATATACATATATACATACATATATACATATACATATATACATACATATACATATTAGGCATGTGCCGGTATCACATTTTCATGCTGCGATTAATTGATTGAGCTTTTATCACGGTATACGGTATTATCACGATATTGTAATTTTACTAGAGAAACTTCAGTTTCGTCAACTTAGTAACTTTAATAACTTTTTAATTAACTAAAAGTACTTCAAACATTTAAATACAAATAAATATAAATAAAACAATACACAATATAAAAGTAAACTTGAGCAATTATATCAAAGTGAATGTGCAAATGGAAACCGTCTTCAATCAGCAATCGTGGAATGAACTGCCAACTATTCCAGCATGTTTTATGCAGCAGATGCCTTTCCAGCCACAACCCAATATTGGAAATCACCCATACACACTCATTCACACACACTCATACACTACAGTCAATTTAGCTTATTCAATACACTATTCACTCAGCCTATATTCAATAATAAACATAACGAAAACTGCCTGCTAATGCATGGGTAAATCTTCAAAGGGAACAGTGTTACATTTTAACCTTTCACCTCATCCTGCTTGCTG
>NC_079459.1:36127114-36212114 GCF_903798145.1 Danio aesculapii | reverse complement strand
CTAGTCTCAACTACTGAACAAATGTATGACAAACAACTTGTCTGTTAGTAGGGATTATTTTATTTTAACTCTAGAAAGTGAAACCCTCTGGCTTTTAGACGGCCTTGTAAACAACAACAGGACACATGACAGACTTGGCTTTGTGGCTGTTCATCAAGACGACGACAAGGTTTGTTTGAGTTCAGGTTGACCAAGGCTCGTTATTATATGTATATATTATTATGGTGTATCGTCTCGGCTGTGTATTTAAAAATGGCTTCTTTAGCTTTCATTCACCTGGCTTGTGTACGCACTAGTGACGTTTCTTTGTAAACCAATAGCGTTCAGCTGCGCGTCTAGGTACCCTTTTGATGTGCTAGGTACACTTTGGAAAGGGCACTCAAAAAGTGGTACAGTATGGTTCACTTTTTGGTACCTTTTAACAGTAGAAACAGTGATAAAAGCGCACCAAACCGTACCGTACCACTCAGTGGAAACGGGCCAATAGATTAGATAGAGATATTATTACATTTCATTATTCATTATTTATGCAAATGATCACCATGCAGTTTTACAGAAAAGAAATATGTAATGGCAAAAATCACCTTTGAAGATTGTCAGATTGTTCATTTTAACTTGTGCTTAGAAAGTTGAATGTTAAATGAATCCAGTTCGTGTTCTGTAAAACTGATTTAATGGAAAAACTAGTGCTGTATACAATTGACCAATATCAGTGTCCACCAAACATGGTTTTATTTTGGTTTTGGGTAGTTTTGCTGTCTGTCTAATGAACCACAATAACAGAACAATTGAAATTTAGATATATTTAATTGAACCAAAGCTGCTAACAAGCCTTCCCATTAAGGGTCAATGGTGCATTTGCAGATTTGTGCATGATCGTTGACTTTTGATACGATTGTTCGATCACACTTTGTCTTAACATCAAACATTTTGAAGAGCAATTTGCTCATTTTCCTCCAAAACCGACACTTCTGTTGTTACTTAACCAGAAGAAATAGATTGTTTAATATCTGTACTTGAATACTGTTAGACTCCCCAGAGAACCAAAAAGCATCCTTTATTTATGTATTTTTACTTGCAATTGATTATAATTTACGCAGATGCACAGCACAGATAAAGACTTGAGCACTCCAGTCAATCTAAATGAATGAAATCTTTCTAAATAGAGCTATTCAATTCCTCTCGGGAAATTATATTCATTTCGCTATATCGCTATTTATATTGCAGTAAAACAAAACATCAAGTCAGATTTTTCAAATTGCGTGCAGCCCTATTATCAATGTTTATATATATATATATCAGGGCTGCATGATATCGAAAAAATCGGACATTGCGATATTTGGATTTTCTGCGATATATTTTGCGATATGAATTTTATTTCATCAGATAATTTTAAATAGCTCTATCTGGAAAGGTTTCATTCATTTAGATAGATCAGGATGATGAAGTATTTTACTTTGCAGTGTGTTTGCATAAGCTATAATAAATGACAAGCCTATATAAATACAACAGAGCCAAGATAAAAGTGAAATGAACAGCGCTTTATTGTTTTCTGAAGAGTCAAGCAGGATTCAGGTAGAGTATTCAACAATTAAACTAAATAAAATGGTCATCATTATATAAATTATTTAAAAATAATCATATCTTTATCATTTTAATAAATCTAATCCTGCGATGTGACTATTGCAGATACGCACATTGCGATATCGATGCTCAAACGATATATTGTGAAGCCCCTATATATATTTCAAAACTTCTATATATATATTTATAAGCATTTTTCCGCAATACATGAGTGGATGGAGTTATTATCAGCACAATCTTGCGAACTGTGCAATTGTTTCTGCCAGTGGCCCACCCAAGGTCTGAACAAAAGAACAGAGACATTCTGGCTGAGGGTTTATTAACTGGCTGGCACCGAATGTGAAAACTGCAGTGCAACGAGGAGATGTGAAAGGCTGGCAAACTAAATCCCAGCTGGATGGTGACAGGGAGCAATGAACCCAGCAAAACAACCACTGCAGCTGTGCCGTGACGGATGTCTACCACCATCCCACTGACACCCCAATGGAAATATTATAAAAATGGGACAAAAAAAAAAAAAACCACAAGAATTTCCTCCTTCCCATGCAGAAACAAGAGAGCGAGAGAGTGAATCATCTATGAAAAAACGATCTAGCCATCTTGGCATTAAAGTAACAGCTCAACCACAGTTTAAAACTCTCTAAAACCATTACAAACACATCCTCTGCTAATTCTGAAGTGGAAAACAAAAGATAATCTTAAAATCTTTACATGTGCCAATTGTCATTCAATCACTCAAATGAGCAGCACCACCGTAAGACAACACACTCAATCCATCTGGCTTCTCCAAGTGTGAACTCAGCACCCTGACACTGGTTAAGTAACAACAGAAGTGTCATGTATTGGAGGAAAATGTGCGAATTGCTCTTCAAAAAGTTTGATGCTGAGACAAAGTGTGATCGAACAATCGTATCAAAAGTCAACGATCATGCACAAATCTGCAAATGCACCATTGACCCTTAATGGGAAGGCTTGTTAGCAGCTTTGGTTCAATTAAATATATCTAAATTTCAATTGTTCTGTTATTGTGGTTCATTAGACAGACACCAAAACTACCCAAAACCAAAATAAAACTACTTTTGGTGGACACCGATATTGGTCAATTGTATACAGCACTAGTTTTTCCATTAAATCAGTTTTACAGAACATGGACTGGATTAATTTAACATTCAACTTTCTAAGCACAAGTTAAAATGAACAATCTGACAATCTTCAAAGGTGATTTTTGCCATTCAATATTTCCTTTAACAACAGTAACTTTAATTAGACATATAATAAAACATGTTTAATTAACCCTTTAACGGCCATCATAACCATCATGACCTTTTTTTTGCATCATTTTGCAGCATAGCTACATCCAACATCTCGTTTGTCAGGGGGGCATGCATGAAATGTTCCTGAATGAAAGGGAAAGGTCCAAACTGCAGTTAAAGTTGACAAATTAAAAATGAAACACCTGAAATTACATAAAACACCAGAGGAAACGTGGATAGCACGGTGACGTAATGACGTTAATCGAATTATGTGTAAAACGGGATCATGAGGAGCATTTAAAAAGCAACTCATGTAAACGCCATCTTATTATTCTCTTAATTAGATTAAGGCAAATTATTTGACTTCTGATGTCCATGTAAACGTAGTCAATGAGAACCCCTGATGTAAGCTATGAATGTTGCTGCTCAAGAACAACTCACTAAAGTGCAGCTGGTTTCTTTAATTAGACATGTCTATCTCATTTGATTACACATTAGACTCTGAACAGATTCTACACTTTTTTTGCAAGTATTTTAAATGATTTTGCTTTGAACATTTTTTTAAATTATTGTTAATGGGTGTGGTTTTAAATGAATCTAATATCAGCCGATACATTGCTGCATTCCTATAAGAGAGGAATTTTACACATCTCACGAGTTCTCAGCCGGTGAAAATCCTATCAAATAAACTACAACACAATGAACACATTCAGCACAGCACTGTTTTGAAAGCTTAGCTAGTTACACTTAAATAAAAACAGGCCATAAAAGCATATTGTGTGAGTTCTATCTGTAGGTTTGGTCTTAGAAATGCCAGTGTGGATGTCAAATGAGCCACTTTCTTTTTTGGTTTAAAACTAAAACAACCAGGAGTGAATGTAAAACATGAAGTATTATGTGACTAGAATTGTACAGCTCTCTAAAGTACATCAGAAAGGCAAGGAAAGGAGTATTTAGACTGAGAGCCAAGGCTGTTCAAGCGAATCAAAAGAACCTTTAGTCTGAGCTAGAAATCAAAAACAAAACCTGTCAAAGGCTTTTTTCAGAAAGCTGCCAGATTGAGCTGAATGGCATTTGAGAAATACTCTTCTTTTTATTTACATTACAATCAATCCAAGGGCTGTTCATGCGTAAATCAAGACACAAGCTTATCAAGAACAACTGTTTAACTTACACAACTGCTTACAGTGTGATTTAAACAGTCGTTAAACACTCACTGTGTCAGTCGCTGTTGATTATAAGACAAGTAAATAAATATTACAGAGCATTTACAGGATTTGGCCATGCACATCCAGAATTTTCAACACAATCTCCCAACATATATGTACATATATATGTACACATATATATGTACACATATATATATATACATACATATATATATACATACATATACATACACATACATACACATACATACACATACATACACATACATACATACATACATACATACATACATACATACATACATATATATTTCAGAGCATCCTAAACATAATTTTGTCCTTCATTGTTGATTTTAAGACAAGTTTGCTGGCTAAATGAATAACTATTACAAAGCATTTTTGGTTTTGCACCAAGAATTTTCGACGCAGTCTCACAGCAAACAGTAACTTTGACTTTGTACAATATATCACTTGTAGATTAGGTTTGACGACACACATCCTTTTAAAAATCATACATTTTATTCAAAATATCCTATAAATAATCACTTTTTTTTGATAACATTAAATGAGTTAAATTTCCTGATGAAATTGGGCTGGAATGTTCATTTCAGAGCATCCTAAACATCATTTTGTCATTCACTCTTGATTATAAGACAAGTTTAAACTACTCCCAGTGAATCAGCCAACCAGAAAGACCAGGTCTGAACAAAAGCCATTCACAAACACAACCCTTCCCGTCCATTCTAGCAGAAATACGGCAGACTATCTGAGAAATACGGCCAAAGGAAAAGCAGGATTAGTGCTATTGAGCTGTTAGATGTCATCAGAGCCTCAATAAACGTGTTGAGTGAACTCCAGAAAGGTCTTTTTAGAAAGCTGAAGGATCTTTTCCCTCCGGCTCTGACCTTCTTCATCTCCTCATCTGTTTGTGTTTTATCCTCCTCTATAAAGAGACCTGCTCCTTAAAGCAAGAAACCCACAGCAGATGACACATCCACTGCCAACACGGCAGACAAATCACTGACAAATGCTGAAAATACAGCTCAAACAATAACCTTCAGCATTCAGCTGGAGAAATTCAACCGCTTCCATAATGCTTTTTCTTAAAAGTATGTAGGGAAAGACAGGAGTTTAACTCAGGGAAAGTGTTTTTAGACATCGTTTCACAGAATCCATTATGATGAAATGCATTAAAGGGATAGTTCACGCAATAATTTACACTGAACAAATACAGGGCGGCACAGTGGCTCGGCGGTTAGCACTGCTTCTGAGGTTAGACAGGCAGTCGTGATGTGAAGTTTGGATCTTTTGTGACAATCCTCCCATGAGTTAAACTTGTTTATTGACCA
Organism: Danio aesculapii; assembly: GCF_903798145.1. Taxonomy (NCBI): domain Eukaryota; kingdom Metazoa; phylum Chordata; class Actinopteri; order Cypriniformes; family Danionidae; genus Danio; species Danio aesculapii. The sequence continues at coordinate 36,206,759 of NC_079459.1, read as the reverse complement.
GATCCTCTCATTTAAGCCCTCGGTTTACCTGCACTGCAGCTGATCAAGTTAAGTCCAGTCACAGTAGTTTAGTTCAATCACGCATGCGCAGTATTATCAGTCCACCGCTTCTCAAATCTGATATCAGCGTACTGTTCTAATAACTGAATAACTCAGTATATATTGGTTTATTTCGAGACAGAGGCATACCTGTCAACATTGGGATGTGATAATAAGGGATATTCCCACTATAATAAGGGATTCCCCCGATCTCCCTTTAAATAAAATCCCCAAATTACTAAATATGTTCATTTGGAGCTGTTTTATTATAAATAGACAGTTAAATGGTCAGTAATGTGTTTTATTAATATCATTTAGAAAAGAAAAAATAAATAGTATACATTAGCAGCAAATACATTAGCAAACAGTTCAGCTAATTAAAATTAATAGCTGTGATAATGAAATAGATTCAAGCTGTCAAATCTGATTAGCCGTTTCTTCACTGTATAAATGACACATTCTGATTAAAGAGCAACCAATGAATCTCTTATATATAATTCGATTTTTTCGTTTGATCAACAGAGGTGTTACTTTAAAAGTGCACACATCTAACGTTATAATAAAAGCATTCGATTTCTTTCCTAACTTTTAATGCTCATTTGGGACGAAATTAGTTGCGTTTAAAAAAAACCCACCAAGATCGACATCTTTAGATCTTATTATTATTAATTATGTGTATATGTCTGTTTAAACACGCACCCAAAACCCAGACTTTCACTCTGCTTCAAATAGCATGTAGAGAATCAGTTTGGGAAACGGCGTCTATTGATCACTATAGAGCGCGTCAGCTGACAGTCACGCACCGCTATATGACTGGATTGAGGATTGCATATGAAGGGGAGACGGCACCTGTAATGAAAAGGAAAGGGAATCGTGCCGTTTTTATATTTATTTCTAAGTGTTTCCATGCCTAAACAAAGCGAAAGCACAGAACAGATTCACATTTAAGAGTAAGGTGGTTCAGCGGTATGGGTTGCGTATAGGGAGGCTCGGCTATTTAATGTTTATTTGCCACCCTTCAGAGAAAGACTGAAAATACGGTAAAATACCTCTACGGGATGATAGAGGGAAAGAACTGTAAAATACAGAAGAATGCCGGGAAAATGAGAGGGTTGAGAGGTATGGACAGGGCGGGTATCAGACATGTTAAAAAATGAAGTAGTTTGTGGATAGGAGTAGAGGTGTGAATCTACAGTGGTCTCACGGTGCAGTTACGATTATCATGCCATCGATTCGGTTCAATTCGATATCTTGGTGCATTGACGATGCTTTCCATACACAATTTCATGTTTTACTTCACAGAAGCTGTTCACCAATGAGTGACACTGATAAACGGCAGCGGCGCAGTGTTGCCAGCGGTTTTGGATAGGCATTTTGGCGGGTTTTGGATAGCTTTTGGGCTGGAATCAGTCAGCTACATGTGGCAACACTGCAGCAGCGATCACTGCTGATCCATGATAGACGCGGTGGAGAAAACTCGCGCTCTCATGTCTGTATCCAGAAGTATCACTGTAAAACAGCCGAAAGGAGAGGAAAAGTCACGCAGCCGGTCAAATGGGCCACAGTGAGTGAGAGAGAGAGAGAAATGGAGTACTTTCATTCTCTTAATCGCAGTGAAATAGGGGCTTCAGCTGTAAGTGTCAGTGAAAGACTGTCCAGCAAACACACACGCAGTCAAATTGTGCAAAGTTTCTGCGTTTTTAAGTAGTTGGAGTGTTGTAAACACTCACGCTCACGTAAGCTACGACGACATAGCGCATGTAAGATAACTGACGTCAGTACACAATAACCGGTTATGATGATTACTGAACAGATACTGAATTGTCTGCGTCTGCATCGCGGTGCACCGAAGAAACAATTAAATCTGACACCCCTAGATAAGAGTGCTTAGTGGAGGCACGAATCGTTTCAAATGATTCAGTTCGATTTGGTGAAGTAGTTCAATCAGTTCACCTTGAAGATTCGGTTAAAAAGAACGATTCCTTCACGATCGTGATCACCAATACAGTAATAAAACCCATTATTAAGCACAAATGTGTTAAATTAATCATTTTAAGTCTCTGTATTTAATGCCGTCGCCGTGCTGCTGTCATGTCCACTCGTGGTTGTTGTCGTCGGAGAAACAGCAAGGATGACTGGAGGAGAACCGGCTCGATCTGGCCAATGGCAGCAGGATTACAGACTCTGAAATCGATTTACTTCTAAAAGGCATACAGTATGTATTGAATACATTTACAAAGATGAAAACGAAGGATGTTTTCCCTATAATTTTAGCTACTTTCTGTTAGTTTTGTATGTACACAATACAGTTTCAGCTAGTTCTAGTTGCTTTTATTTCTATTTTTTTAATTTCAGTTAATGAAAATGATTTTAAATTTTAGTTTTCGCTTTTTCGTTCTTTATTATAACCTTGCTACTTATAATCAGTACGATTTTTTATAAACGCACAGACATGCCCATTTTCCACCATATGTTTTTAAAACCATTAAACCTTTTTTAAATCATTTTAATATATATATATATATATATATATATATATATATATATATATATATATATATATATATATATATATATATATATATATATATATATAAATAATACGTGTGCATTCAAATAGCAATTACTAAAATACTGACAATAACTTTTGTTCAGAATGAGAAAATTTTGTTCAGTTATGAGGAAAAAAACCTCTTAAATCATGCGTAGTCCTATAATAAAAAGTCCCAAATAAAAAATAAATTGTACAATTTAATACGGCTGACATTCACAGCAATTAGCCACGAATCCAGCAAAGCGGAAAACAATGGAGTTTATAGTGAGATCAGCTTTGACCTGCAGGCTTAATTAACTTGTGCCTGCTGTTGCTTTCCACTGAGTACTTGACAGATTAATCAAGCGAGTACTCGAGTAATCAGAGATCTGGATATTTGGGTCAAACATTGAGCGACAGATGAGTAAAGAAACACCATCATCTCTTCAAGCCTTAAAGGAGACCTATTATGCCCCTTTTTATGTGCCTTGAGTGAGTGTGCAGCATAGCGGCAGATTCAAAAACAAGACTAATGACCTATGCTAATGAGGGAGAGATGGGCAATAGTGGGCGGGGCTTTCCCCCTCTGATGACACGTACAGTGGGAGAATTTCAACCCCTGCAGACTGTTTTGATCAAGTCTGATTCTAAACAATAGAATTAATACATTTTTACCATTAGAAGCAGCTTATATTTACAGACTGCTGCGACACAACTGTGTTTAAAGCCTTGCTTTTTGCATAATAGGACCCCTTTAAAGTTAAGCATTTGGTGCTGTGATGAACAACCACTGCAAACACAAGGCCTCTCACAATAATCAATATATGGACTTATCACACAACACATGGACATGACCGCAATTATTTTTGATGATGCAATATACACTCACCGGCCACTTTATTAGGTACACCTTACTAGTACCGGGTTGGACCCCCTCTTGCCTTCAGAACTACCTTAATCCTTCGTGGCATAGTTTCAACAAGCTACTGGAAATATTCCTCAGAGATTTTGCTCTATATTTGTCGGCTGCACATCCATGATGTCAATCTCCTGTTCCACCACATCCCAAAGGTGCTCTATTGGATTGAGCTCTGGTGACTGTGGAGGCCATTCAAGTACAGTGAACTCATTGTCATGTTTAAGAAACCAGCCTGAGATGATTGTCGCTTTATAACATCAGAAGTAGCCATCAGAAGATGGAGACATTAGCCGCGTTTCCACTATCGCGCCTAAAGCGAGCGAGCCAGGGCGAGCCAAGACCAGTCGCGTTTCCACTATCACTTCCGGGGCGTAATTGGGCCAAAGTGGGGCTTCCTTGGGGCCAGCGTCCGGCCTTTTTCGGCCCGCTGAATACCTTGGGCCAAGGAGGGCCAACTGGGGCTTCGGGGCGGGGTTACGTATAAAGGCGGAGTTTTCCTGTCAGGTAAAGAGGAGACAAGATGCTTTCTTCCCTTACATTTGTTTTGCTACCGTGCTTGATCAACTCACTAAGAAGAAGAAAAAATGGATAGCAGACAGTACTGGTCAGTTGAGGACACCAGGGCTCTTCTGAACATTTGGGCCAAGGAAAATGTTCAGAGGCAAATAGACGGCGTTTGCAGAAATGAGGACGCCGAACTCGAATGTCCTTATCCAGGGATCGCTGTCTGGCCTTACACCAACAGACCACAAACAGTAAAAAAGCAAGCGCTTCGGTGTTCTCCATCTTCCAGCTCTCGTAGTGATGCCAGGTTGTGTTTGTGGTTATAATTTGAGTTTTTTGTTCCCGCTGAAGTGGGCGGGTTGTGTGACGTTTGATTCGGGGGACGTTCTGGGGGCGGTGTTTGCGTGACGCGCTGCGAGCAACTAGCCCGACAGTGGAAACGCGACATGATTTCGGCCTCATTACTCAACCTCCCGGGCTATTGGCCCGACCTGGCCCGATTAAAGCCCTGGCTCGCACTGGCCCGATAGTGGAAATGCGGCTACTGTGGTCATAAAGTGATGGACATGCTCAGCAACAATACTCATCCTCTGACCTCTGGCATCAACAAGGCTTTTGCGCCCACAGAACTGCCGCTCACTGGATATTTCCTCTTTGTCGGACCATTCTCTGTAAACCCTAGAGATGGTTGTGCGTGAAAATCCCAGTAGATCAGCAGTTTCTGAAATACTCATAGCAGCCCGTCTGGCACCAACAACCATGCCACGTTCAAAGTCACTTAAATCCCCTTTCTTCCTCATTCTGATGCTCGCTTTGAACTGCAGCAGATCATCTTGACCATGTCTACATGCCTAAATGCAGTGAGCTGCTGCCATGTGATTGGCTGATTAGAAACTTGCATTAACGAGCAGTTGGACAGGTGTACCTAATAAAGTGGCCAATGAGTGTATACCTCCCATACATAGAAACCAATTCTAGCAACATCTCTATTGGAGGTGTCAGTGTCAATTACTGTTATTATTATTTATCATTACTGGTTTTATTTATTTGTTTAGGATATACATTTTCACGTTCTGACTCCAATGCCTAATTATTAAATTGTAAAATTAAATATGCTTAAGAATAAAATATGATGTGTTCTATGGAAGAGTGTATTTGCATTGTGATGATATTATATTGTCATTCTGACATTATATAATGTGGCATAAAATGGTCTTTATCTCATTTAGATCAATATATTTTAGTGCAATATAACAAATGATGCAAAATAGATATTGTGACAAGCCTAAAGACTGAGATTAAATATCTAATTATTCATAATGTTGATGATTTCAATGTTCTGCATGTTCTTCATCATGATATATTGAGTTATTTTATACCTGTGTGTGTGTAAAATGAGTATAAGAGGATGAAGCGGGAGCTGTGAATACGACTCTCATCATTTAGCTTAAGCGCAGATCGACTGCCGGAGGAAATTAAACCGAGTGTTTCTGACCGCAGACTGAACCCGTGACTGACAGGAAAGAGAAGCGAGGGAGAGGAAGTGGGAAAGAAAAGTGAAGCGAGGGATGGAAGAAACAGATTTAATTTAGTCACTACAGGATCTGCTGGTTCTTGATTATATTTATATACCGCTAGTTAAAATTATTCACCCTCCTATGAATTATTTTCACATATTTCCCAAATGAGGTTTAACAGAGCAAGGAATTTTCCCACAGTATTTCCTATAATATTTTTTCTTCTGGAGAAAGTCTCATTGGTTAACATCAGTTCATTTAACTAAAGTACAGGCAGAACATGCTTGCTCATTTACATGCTGCTTGAGTTTCCCCAATGTTCAGCTGGTCTCTGCATGTGCATCACTGCGCGCGAGTGTTGTGGAAAGTCTTGGAGTCGCAGTGGGAGTTCAGAAAGCGTTCGCTCAGGAGAACATATGCCAGATCACAACCGGTTTATTTAGACTCTAATTAGAGCGATCCCTCGAGGTTGACGAGAGGAGAAACTCTTTGAGGGACGCCGATGGGTTTGTGAACGATCACAGATAAACTGCTCTGACAAAGACGAACTTAGATCAGGGCTCTGGTCGGGAAAAAGTCAAGACGTCAACCTCTGCATGATTAAAAATAGCAATTACAATAGCGCAATCAGAACATCATCTTAAAGAAACACTCCAAGGCTAATTTATTTGCTTTCAGATTTAAAGAGTTGAGTTTCACCAATTTTTTTTTTACTTCATTCAGTCAATCTCAGAGTCTAGCAGGAGCACTTTTAGCTTACCTTAGCATAGATCATTGAATCGGATTAGACCATTAGCATCCCGCTCAAAAAAAGGCTTCAATAATTTTATTTTTATTTCAATGAAAAGTTTAATAATAATATGGATCGTCATTAACAGAAACTTTTTTTTGCCTAATATAGGCTACTCTGAGAATATTTCACTGTACTTTTATTTATATTAATTTTTATTTAACAGATCTGTTTGTCAGTTTGTGCGCTGAAGCATAGAAGCGGACCTAGTTTTGAACTTCACCTCAAATATTCTTGTGTATTTTGTAGATAACTGACCAACAAAAATAACCAAAAAATTATACCAAACGAAAATTCGTTCCAAAAAGATAATTTCAGACATGCTTTCAGCTTCTCCGTCTCACTCGGCGAGTTTAGGACGACGAAATGTTTAAGTAAAACTGGCCTCAGACGGTTTAGTAGTTTGTATCACACCTGCAGGAAAACATCAGGCTTTGCTAGAAGGCTGGTTATTTTACCATTGATTAGGGTCAATAGTGGAAGCCGATTACAGATTTCAAAGAAAAATTATTATTAAAACATTAAAATAATAATTATTAATTATAAAAGAAAACATAACTGGACCACAACAGATGATATCAATGTCATAAGGAAAGCTCAATAAATGTAGCCTATAGTTTACAGCACGCATCATGTTTTTAGTTAGATTGTGTGGTCTGTCATTTAAAGTAGGTCTATGGGTCTGTTATATTTACAAAAGATATTTGATTTAAGTTTAGCACCAGAACTGTAGAAACTGTATTATGTTAAAAAAAGGCACGGTGTCGGGATCGGAACTGTATCGGTCGATACTCTGAATTTTGGTATCGGGATGGGATCGATTCCAAAATAATGCTATCGCTGCATCCCTACTTTTAAATTACGTTCTATCGTTAAAATACGTTGTTTACACTAATACTTTATCATAATTTATACAAGCACAATAGTACATGCCATTATGGAGATGCAGACAGAAACATGAATAACAGCATCATGAGTAAGTTGTAATCTTTAAAAGTACAATGTTTACATGTTGCATTTCTACATTTTTTATTTGTAATTTTTACGTTGGACCTGTAATCATTACACTTTTCATCATTTATATTAGTGCCTATTTTAGATTTCTACATTTTTTATAAAAGTCTATAATATTTTATTAGAGATGCACAAACTTCCCTGTTATTGCCCTGCATTGAGTTTTTCCCTCAGCTCTGTTTGTGGAGTTAAGCCTGAACTTCAAGGTCCTGATCTTGTCCAGATAAGATCCAGACGAGCTCTATCTCAACATCGGTGCAGGAAGAAAAATAAACTATTTATCCGAGCTGCCGTGTCGACTACTAAGTGCACGGCATGTCAGCACATGACAGCTCGAGTTAACATTTAAATTGAGCTCCCCTGTTCAATGACAGCTCGCGGCCCCTCGCTGGTCAGCCTGAACTGATCCCAATCCTGCATACAAACACCAGCACACATACACAAGAAAAAGAGGTCACTTTAAACACTTTAAAGGTGCTGTTTGTAGATTTTTGACTCTTAGAAAGCGTAAAAATATAATGTTTGCAGATATTTGAGAAACATGCTAAGTGCACAAATCTGTTCATCTGATAAACAATGCTGAAGTCAGCTATTCTGCTTTGAGATTGCGTGTTCCATTTCAGAATGTCTGTCTTTGGCAGTGGGCTGGTTATAGCAGTGTTTCCCATCCCTGTTCCTGGAGGCACACCAACAGTACATATTTTGGATGTCTCCCTTTTCTGAGCCATTAACTTCAGGTGTTGGAGTCTCTTCTGATGTCATAAGTTGATTCAGGTGTGTTTGATTAGGGAGAGGTTGAAAATGTGTACTGTTGGTGTGCCTTCAGGAACAGGGTTGGGAAACACTGGGTTATAGAGATCAAAGCAGTTTAGCCAATTATATTTCAGCACTCCAGGTTGCCTTGGTGGAAAATGGCCTATTTAATTTCAGACATGAGGACTCTCAATGTATGCGAGAATATGCGACCTTCAAATATACAGTAGCAGCCTCTGATATGAAATTCTGAGTGTTAAAAATACACAAGTTAGCTTTTAATTAGCAAATACTGCAACATATAAAAGGCCACATTAGCTGAGCAGCTTACGGTGTAGAGCTTGATCGAATAATTAATAAATTATATTTTCGATCTTAACTTCCGTCCGCAACCATATCTGATCTAGCAACAACCGGGAGAAAGGGCCAGGTAAACAAACCCGCTCCAATATATCGAATTTGGTCTGTAATATCTAGTTCAACCACTAGGTGTAACTCCTACATACTACACCTATAACGTTTACTACACTCATGGATAATTCAAGCTCGTCTGGAGAGAACGTTTGACAGTAGCAAAAACTAAAATATTAAGCATACAAATCTGTTAATGTTTGTGCAGATATCATTAAGCATACAGTTTTATTAAAGATAATTATGATACAGAAGATAACCGATAATTTGACAAATTATTAGCAATTAAATCCCTGTTTTATTGACATTTAAATAAATAGAAACTAATAACTAATATACTGAGTTTTTCATGTTTGATATAAAATTACTTGTGTCAAAAAAGATCTGTGTAATATTTTATTCAATATATTTTAGGATTAGTCTAAATAATGTAATTAATTTTATTCTGTTCAAAAGATGTACCAATTAGGGATGTAACGATTCGCCGTGAGCCGGTAGAAAATCGATTCAAATGTGTGACGATTCAAACCAGCAGAAAAGTTGAACGAATTGCAATACATGTTTTGAACAGTGGGGGCGCTGTATTTACAGCCGCAGACTCGCTTTACCTGCACGTCAGCGGCAAGCAAGAGGTGGGCCGGAAGAGTAAAATGACAGCGGTGAAGTGCGCCAGACAAACACAAACTGTGTGCAAATACTGAGAAAAGAACAGAACAACGAATATGACGTCTATACGCAAAAAAAAAACTATTAATAATCCAAACCACACAGACCGGATGATTTGCAGTTCCACTTGCTCCGAGTGCTACAGAGAACACACGGGAGAAAATGAAAGATAAATAATTTTGGCTAAACCGTGAATCGTATCGAATTGTGAGTCAGGTGAATCGTTCCACCCCTAGTACCAATTATTACACTTTTAAAATGCTGCATTGAAAAACAACATAAATTAATAAAAAAATGTTAAAAGGTCAAATATTTCATAGTTATTCGAAGTTTGACATGACGAAAATGAACAATCAGTCAAAACAAATGAATGAAATTAATTAAAAAGGACAAAACCATTAGGTAATTAACAGTTTTAGTCAATTAAACAGACTTTAAAAAATTCAATTAACGCATGTTTAATGCAATTAACGCATGTTTAGTTAAAACACTGTAGAATTATTTTTTAGGGATTTTCACCTTTATTGGGATAGGACAGTGGAGATTTTACAGACAGGAAAGTGTGGGGAGCAGAGATAGGGGAAGGAGCGGCAAAGGGCCTTGAGCCGGGAATCGAACTCAGGTCGCCGTGAGCACCTTGGTGCTATGTGTCGACGCACTAACCACTAGGCTATTGGCGCCGACAGTTAAAACATTTTAATTTTAAGATCAGTTTTTAATTATCTGAAACTTTGACATCACCAAAACCAACACTTATACCTGTGGTTAGAAATTCATCAGACTGCTATATTGCATTATTTTTAATTCAGACATAATTATCCATCTCATATCCCTCTATTTTACAAATCCCAAATCTGTGCCTTTCACCATTACAGATTTTAACATGTACGTTCAGCCATCTCTCAGTTTTCCAGGAAAAAAGAAAAGCACACTGATCCCGCCGGCAGCACTGAGGTGTGAACGAGGATGAAAAGCAGAGAATCACAGCAGTTCCTGACATGTTTTGACATCTCATGAATACAAACGCATTCAAGTGTCGCACCGCTGGATCCTGACAAACACAAGCGCTGTTTACTAGCTAAACACACTGCGCCAGGTGCCAGGTGTTCATTTCACAGGATGATCGCTTCACGGGCAGCATCAACACATGAGCAAGAGACGTGTGTTAGTTTAGTGATTATATATGGTTTTCACAGCCAACAGCCACTAGATTTGGAAACCAGTTGGGAAGTACATTGAAATGCAGCTCTACATGCATTCTAGAAATAAACTACCCTATATTACAGTGCTGCTCTGTTCACTATGTTGAATGCTTGATTCTGATTGGCTGATGAGCATTCAAAGGCGTGCCGTCAATGAACGTTTTCACACATTTGCATGTTTAATCGCAATATTGGCAAAATCCCATTATAAATGGCATTAAGATGATCAACTTACTCAATGATTCAATGAATCACTTAAAACAAGGATTTGTTGCCCCCTACTGGTGGTTTATGCCATTTTTTCATCCATGAAAGTCTTCAAAAATACACACACAGCTAAATATCCTTTACTTTCAGTTATTAAAACTATTCACAATCAAATACCTGATTGCGTCATTCTCTTTAGGGTAGTGGGCAGGGCTCTTTGCTCTCTGCCAGTCTCTGATTGGTCGAATTTATATTAGAGCATCATGGTTAATGTAGTTTTTCTTAACAACCATTTAATTCCTGCAAACAGAAGTGCGCGTTTCTCAGCATTGGAAGTCGTCATTAGGTATGGGTACCGAAAATCGGTACTACATTATAAAAGACCGAAGTATCGATAAGCTCTGACGTTAACGGTTCTGCTATCGGTACTTGAGAATTATTGCTGAATAAACATTACCTAGAGTAGCATAATTTAACTGACCAACCTTTTCTAATTTGCGATGTTTGATATTCGTTCGCACAGTTGGCGATCTCACATGAGGAATGCTCGTGTTTCCGACAAGCGCGTTAAATATAAAAGCCTTCACAGTTCTCGGCTGTGCGCGCGCACTCAGTGGTGGCTTGCGCTAAGCGCACATACATAGCTCGCAACACAGACTCGCGCACACACACAGCTCGTAAGCTTGCGAAGTGAACCAAATGGGTTGTATTTCCCGAGTGGACATCAACAATGCTCGTTGCAATAAACATAACCAGTTGTTTTCTTGTATAAGCGGAAACGCAAGCAATCTGGCTAAGTGGAAGTGTCTTTCTAAAGTGCATTAACTGCAGAAACGCAAATGAAAAGTTTTTGACTGCCTATAGCTACTAAAGGTAACATTACAGCATCCTTCATAATGCCAGCAGTCAATCACCTAAATTAGTATAAGTTAATATTGATAGTTTAATAAACACATTCGGTTATGTTGAAAACAGTATTTTTTCTGCAGTAGCCTAAATAAATCTTAAACATTAAAAAAGCTTTTACGTCAGCTGTATTTACAAATATGGCCTATGAATAGCCTAATAATAAACTATGCTTAATAAATTATTAAAAACTGCTTATTTTTACATTGCAAGATGCTCCAGAACTGTATTAGAAACACAGTTAACTCATTAATGTGAATGTGTTAATGAAAAATCATAAGCATCATCTCATTTAACTGCATTTTGCAACTCAGAGGGAATTTTCAGCAGCAGGGAGCACAATAAACCAAGAAAGATCCTGACTTCTGCCAGAAAAGGCAAACATGTGGATTTTTCTCCAGAAAAATGGTTAAAAACAGAGTCACTTTCCTTTAAATCATTGTGCATTTGTTTACAGGAAAAAAAAAACTGTTTATTTGTTTTACAATTATTGGTTTAGTTTTATTTTATAATAAAAAAAGTATTAATAAAATAAAGTGTTGTTAATTCTGTTCAATTAGATTTTTTTATTTAAAAAAAAACACTACAAAGAGTACCGATAAGAGAACCGTTAAAGTACCGAACCGATAAGTGGTATCGATAAAAGTAGTAATTACGTTAAAACCTTAACGATCCCCATCCCTAGTCATCATAGTCAGTAAATTCACAGCGCAGAGAATGGGAGAGTACAACAAATCATGTTTTTACAGTCCTATTTGCTGAAATAATGACAGAAAAACTCCAGGATGGTGTTATCAAGACTTTCAGGAGGAGGAAAACAATAGTGCGAGATTGGCAACGGCAGCCAGAAGAGAGAATAATGTCAGATATACTGTCCTGCCCCCATACACACTGCATTACACACACCTCACACAAGCGATCGTTTGTCTTTTTGTAATTTGATGCAGATCATATAATACATATGTAAATACATATAACTATACATACTTGGAAAAAAAACAACAGAAATAATTGATAATATTAAAAACACCCAAAGATTTATGATGCTGATGACCATTAAATGCATGCATCGTCAGATTAACTATCACATTAAATTCCAGATGAAGCCAGTTTCCTGATGTTTGCGCTTCCTCCTGTTCTTCGACACAAACGGCACACTTTCGCTCAGTGTTTACAGGCTGATTTTAGCACATTAACAGCAGCACATCTGCCTGAGACTCAATATCAGCAACTGACGGAGGTACAATGAAAACAAACAGACGTGAGGACGCAAATTAGCACCATCTGCAAACGACAAGGAGCTCCGCTTGAAGACGAAACATTTCAGAGGACAAATTAAACACTTGTCAAGTGCCAAATGAGAAGATAATACGTTTGGGTTTTTGTTTCACGTGTTCCAATTGAATTGATATTTACTTACAAATGGCCAATATAATGTTGATATAATTGTGATGCAAAATTTTCTGTTTTTTTTTTACAAAACGAGAAGTTGTTATTAAGCGAGTTATATTTCAGACAATTCTGTGTCAGTTTTTTTGTTTACGCCACTGACAATAGCTCCAAAGCCATAGCGGCATACGTTTTAAACTATTTATTTGAGTCAACAGTTGAATAATCTATTAAGATTAGCAAATTTTTCCAATTAAATCAGCATTTTTCAATAAACCGATTGAATGTAATTACAAATTAACGAATAATGCAACTAATTTTAATAATCAGAGTTTATTTAACGCTTACATGTCAGGAGCAAAGCTACGTTAATAAGATTATGCATATATACACATTGTATATCAATATATTGCGTTTACGTGAGGTAAAGCTTCATCGCAATTGCCAAAATCCCATTATAAATGGCATTAAGATGATCAACTTACTCAATGATTCAATGAATCACTTAAAACAAGGATTTGTTGCCCCCTACTGGTGGTTTATGCCATTTTTTCATCCATGAAAGACTTCAAAAATATACACACAGCTAAATATCCTTTAATTTCAGTTATTAAAACATTTCACAATCAAATACCTGATTGCGTCATTCTCTTTAGGGTAGTGGGCAGGGCTCTTTGCTCTCTGCCAGTCTCTGATTGGTCGAATTTATAGTAGAGCATCATGGTTAATGTAGTTTTTCTTAACAACCATTTAATTCCTGCAAACAGAAGTGCTTAATAAAAACAGACACAACTGATTACCAACCTTAGAGCTCAAACGGCTCGGTCTTTAATGGTTTATGCGTAATTGTAAAAAAGAAATCAATTCACCAATGGTAAAATGAATGAGTTTTTACCTCTTGAAATTAACTAATGTGCTTTATAGTCAATGCCGTTACTGCAAAAGTGATACCTAAAATCCAACAAAGCGCACATAGCTGAAGAGACGCAAGTATATCTATGACATATAATAATATCACTGGTCAAACCCATTTATAACTGAACGATTGTGTGTTATAAAAGCATTGTGTGCTGAATGAAGATTAAAAAAAACGGGTTAAAACACATTAAAAACAAACAAAAAAAAAACTACAGATAAAAAAAATAAAGTTAAAAATAAAAGAACCTCATGAAACTTCGATCAATTATGATGGAATTTGAGTAAAAGTCAATCTGTAAGTTAGTTTAAAACATACAAGAGCAATACCAGTATAAGAGTACAATAATAAATTTAAAGAGAAAAATAATAAGACATGATAAGCCCGTCTTCAAATATTGTAAACAATAACAAATTATACAAAAAACAGGTTTAAGGCTTTAAAATAATGACGTTTTCCCCTTTAGGTCTCTCTTAACATATAAAGCCGGTGAGCCATTTCATAAAATTAGTAAAACTAAAATGTTTTACTGCCCATTTACACTTATGAATAAAGAATTTTCCATAAATAAAGAGTCAATTCACAGTATGTTTCAGTAAATACTGAAAACAAATTATATTATTGAAAAAAGTCCTCATTAAAAAATCTTTATGTTTGAACTGCAGGTCAGTTTTAGTCATTTGTTTCATATAAAAAGTCAAATAATCTTGTATAAATACAATCATAATCTGTAAATCAGCATCTTTTTTTCAGGATTAATAAAAGTCATCTAATACATAAAATACAAAGAAAAACAAACACACATGCTCTGCATATTTAACCCTTGTGCACTGTTTAAATTGTCCATCTTCTCTACAGGGAAAGCCAGCAACAATCAAGAATGCATGATTATATGCTGTCATGGCTTTGCAATCAATAAATGTGATTATAATGGAAGTCAATGAGGCAAAAACTACCACCAACATTACCAAAGCGGAGTCAATTTGCCCAGTGTACTGTCGAATTTCTGAACATTTTAAATCATTTTTCCAACATATTTGTCAAAATAAGATGTCACCAAAACCATCCCATTTTCTAAATCACAGAGAAAATTGTGGCCAAATTAATACTCAAAATTGTGGATGAAAACATCCCCAATAGCACACAAGGGTTAAATATTTAACTACATATTTAAATAAGCTAAAATCCCCAAATAAGGTGATTATAATGGAAGTAAAAGGGGTAAAAACAGCCCCCAACATAACCAAAGGGCTTTCAATTTGCCCAGAGTGTATTCTTGAGTTTAACTTTTTTAAAGTACTTACCCAAAATATATGTTAAAATAAGATTTATCACCAAAATCATCCCATTAGCTGAAACACAGAGAACGTTGTGGTCAAATTAAGACTTAAAATTGTGAATGGAAACATCCCCGACAGCACACAACGGTTAAATATTTAAAAACTACAAATATAAATAAGCTAAAATCACCAAATAATGTGATTATAATGGAAGTCAATGAGGGAAAAACAGCCACCAATATAACAAAAGGGTAGTCAATTTGCCCAGAGTGTATTGTTGAGATTTTAAACTTTTTCAAAGTATTTTCCCAAAATATTTATTAAAATAAGATTTAAAAAATAATCCCATTTGCTGAAACTCAGAGAAAATTGGTCAAATTAAGACTTTAAGCTAAAAAACCCAAATAATGTTATTATAATGTAAGTAAAAGGGGTAAAAACAGCCCCCAACATCACCAAAGGGCTTTCAATTTGCCCAGAGTGTATTGTTGAGTTTAACTTTTTTAAAGTATTTACCCAAAATATAGGTTAAAATGAGATTTTAAAAAAATAATCCCATTTGCTGAAACTTGGTCAAATTAAGACTCAAAACTCACTCCAGAGAGGATGAAAACGACCCAATGTTAAACATTTAAAAACTACACATTTAAATAAGCTAAAAACCCCAAATAATGTTATTATAATGGAAGTCGATGGGGCAAAAACAGTCCCGAACATAACCAAAGGGGAGTCAATTTGCCCAGAGTGTATTGTTGAATTTCTGAACATTTCAATGTATTTTCCTAAAAAAATGAGTCAAAATAAGATTTCTCATCAAAAGTCAATTCCATTTGCTGAAACAAAGAGAAGTTGAGGTCAAATTTAGACTCAAAAATCACCCCAGAGTGTATAAAAACGACCCAACAGCACACAATGGTTAAAAACTACACATTTATATAAGCTAAAATCTCAAAATAAATGTGATTATAATTGAAGTCAATGGGGCAAAAACAGCCCCCAACATAACCAAAGAGTATTTAATTTGTCCATTTTTGAACATTTTCAAAGCATTTTAACCAAAATATGTGTAAAAATAAGATTTATCACAAAAATCTTTCCAAATTAAGACTTAAAAAACACCCCAAGGAGGACAAAAACATCCCCAACAGCACAAAAGGGTTAAAAACTACACATTTAAATGAGCTAAAATCCCCAACAACCACTAGAAATGAAAATGAAAACAAAAGGAGCAGCAAAAAAGCGGCCTCCAGCAGTGAGTTGGCCATAAGTCACTGCAGTTCAGGACAGTTACACGACTTTATGAGCGGTGTAAAATCCTGTACGGGAGTGTATGTAAGGACTCGTCATTCAACACGCTCTGAATCCACTGAGCAAAGCGTTCGTCTTTCACTGCGCTAGAATCCACTTGGGTTTCGGCCAAATGGCAGCATGATAACAAAATGTCAGAGCGGGTAGAGAGAGAGTGACTTAGCAGACGTTATCCTGAGCTCACCTCACCGCACTATAGGCAGGAATAGAAATCCCCAGCAAGACATTTATCTCCTGGAGGCTTTGTTGTGGATCAGGAGAACTCAGAACGCAAACAGCACCTGATGCCAAAAAGGCTTCTGCTGGATACTGAACATGAATCAAACTGGACGGAGAGCAGGTTATGCATCAAAAAACACAGGATAGTCCAGCGCTACAGGCTTTTATACAAAAATTGGGTTAAATCACTGCCAAACACGGCCTCAAGAGATGTAGAGCTTCAGTCAAAGACGCCAATGTTCAAATCATTTTTCAGTGCAGATTATACGAAAATTCATAAATAAAAGAGTGCACTATAAACAAAACCTTTCAAAGATTTCACCAGACAGTGTAAAAAGTATCCGAAGATTTATATTTCTCCATTTATTTATGCTTTTGAGCTGCGTTATGGGAGCTTGCTCTTTCTTCCAACAACATTTAACATTGAAAAGTCTGAAAAAGTGACTTTTCTTGAGCATCTTTAATAGTTTATAGTGATATATCGTCTGGGTTGGTGTTGTATATTATATTATATCCAATAGATTATTCCAAACTACTAAAATGTCAATAAAAGTCGCTTTGTTCAACTTTTTTTTTTTTTTTCAACATCCTAAGTGGACAAAGCTGTGATCAACATCCCATAATGCATTTCGCAACAGTAAATAAATGAAAAACACAAAAAATACGGAAATTGTTAATTAACACACATGTTTTTGCAGTGTAGAAATACGCAATTAATATTTTGTACAACAACAAGAGTCTAAACTCATGTTGGCGCCTATAGCCTAGTGGTTAAGTGCACCGACATATAGCACCAAGGTGCTCAAGGCGACCAGAGTTCAATTCCCGGCTCGAGTTCCCTTGCCGACCCTTCCCCTCTCTCTGCTCCCAACTATTTTCTGTCAATTCTCTGCGCTATTCTGTCCATTAAAGGTTAAAAAAAATAAAATAAAATAAAAATAAATAAAATAAAAAAACCCTAAGAGTCTGAACTCATTAGCTGTATTTCGATCCAAAGATGCGAGTTATACTTAAAACTGGAATAAATGGAACAAATTAATGTCGTATCATCTAGGGTTGGGCTGATAAACAATATTATATTGAATCGCGACAAAATTTATGTAAAAAAACGATAAGATCTGAAGTTTTTTACTCTATAATGATCTAAGTGCCAATCACACAGCAGAAATGTGCAACAATGGGAATCTAGAAGTGTGTTGATATTAGAGATGTACCGAATTTTCGGGCAAAAAAATTATGCCATTTAATGGACCCCTTAATTTTTGTGGCTTCAGTTATTGTGGGGGTACTCTTTAAAATCTGGAAGCGTTAACAACTTGTATCGAAATATACATATCGTTATCACTCAATATGGAAAATTATTATCGAGACTGCATTTGCCATAACGCCCAGATCTAGTCTCATCGTCGCATATATTTTCATAACGAACAAACACAATTTTTTTTGATGCACATGCCGGAATTTGTTTGGTAAATGCGCTTCCATCATAGTTTATGCACATTTATCCTACTCAGTTGTGAGTTCGAGTGTTTTCTAAATTGATGTGAATCAATTTATTAAATTATATTACATGATATTAAAAAATGTGCATACAATTGGTGGAATTACTGTATATAATACTACTAATGAAAGCAAAAAAATACATATGTTTGGGTTCTTGTTATATTTATAACATATGATATTTGTGGTAATACCACACAAGCCAAGTGCAGGTCCCCAACACAAATGCGATATTGATTTTAGACAGTTCGACAAACGAGTTGCATTTTAGAAACAATATTATCCGTTTTTTCTGCTTCACCAAGAAAAACAAACTGAATGAATGTGTTTTTGAATCAATCATTTAAGTAAATGACTCATTGACTCTTTCATAACAAGAGTCACTTGCTTTCGGTGCGTCCCAAATTGCATACTTTAAATACCCGGACGCTGCACTTATTTAACTGTTAAAATGAAGTGTGTAATGTTGGACACTTCACACACTCAACAGCCGCAGCTTTGCTCATGCAGCAGAAGGGGCAGAGCTTTCGGGCACTGTTGTTGGATTACTTTATTTATTTTGGATTGTGAAAGCAAAAATCTCCGATGAGAGTGAATGTGGTAATACTCACAGCATTATTTGATAGTTTAATCATTTATTTTGCTAATTTGGCAACGGACAAACGTCATCAGGGAAACGGTTTGAACTTCAGCTTAGTAAAAAACGTTAGTGTTAAATTTAGGATGACACTACATACATATACTATGCTGTTGAGTGTGTAAGTGCATAAGTACACAGTGCATCGTGTGCCATTTGGCACGCAGCTTTTGTTTCTAAACGAATCAATTCAAACGAACAATTCAGAGTTGTTGGCATGTATTGATTCTTTTAAAGTTATATTTGAGAATCCATAACAGGACTAAACTGCACAAAATAAATAACTTAGCAATAACATAGAGATCATTTTTGTCTATATGTCACATCTTGAAGTGACTCGTTTTACAAGCTAATACCGGTTCAGTCTTTCCTTTAATTAAAAAGCTGATTCTTGCCATTTCTCAGTAACTAATTTGTGACAAAGTTTTATTAATTTGTAAGTTTTTATGCTATTTATTCCACACAATTACTTCATGTTGTCCTAACACAAATCTATTAAGATAACTGAATCATTTTTACAAGTTTAAGTGGATTGAACATAAAACAATCAAAAACACCCTTAAGAATTGCGTAGTTTCAACTCATTTCAAGTTGACGCTCTGAGTGTAGTAACGCAATGAATTCACATCCAATGCAGGTCACAAACAGCAAAGAAAGCATCTAGTACAAAATGAAAACCCTGTGTAAATCTTGAATAAAAGCAGGTTATAAAGCTCAGATTTCAGATGCTTTCAGCACACAAAGCCAGAAGCAATCCAGGGAAAGTAGAAAATACACCATCCACAGTCATACATTACAGAGTTTTGGGGAATTAACATGAAAAAGCACAGAATATAAATCAGAGCACCAGCACAGTGATCAATGCTTCAATGCACAATTCATAACGAAACCCATAAAGCCTAAAAGCATGCTGTACAGTCAGGTACTTTCCAAACGCATTCATTTCTGAAAGCCAATTCTCATTTACAGAACTGCTTTTTGACAGCAATGAGTGAAAGGAACAAAGCCTTCAATTGAATAGAAAGTGTCCAGCATAATTGCACTTTTTCCTGAGCAAAAAATAATGAGTATAATACATTTCACCCATGACTGACAGAAAACGCCATTCAGCGCAACAATATACCAAAAAAAAGGCCATTTATTACAAGAATCATTTCATGACATGTTAAAAGACTCTATCATCACAATGCTGGGTCAAAACTCCTTCATTTTAGGTCTCGGAATCACAACATTTAACATCACTTCACGAAGGCCATTTAATATGATATTGTTTACATAAAAATCACCATTTTCATTTTAATTTGATTTGATTTTGACACCAAAATAAGATGCTTCATCTTTGACCAATGTATGCAAACGTATGATTTGAAAGATGATTATAATTAGGGCTGGGCGATATGGCAAAAATGCAATCTCAAAACTTATTGTCCAAATTACACGATGATGATTTCAATACAGTTGTTAATGCTATAGTCTCAAAAATTATTGTCTAAATTAAACGATGACGATATATATTTCGATACAGTTGTTAATGCTATGGTCTCAAAAATTATTGTCTAAATTAAACGATGACGATATATATTTCGATATAGTTGTAATGCTATAGTCTCAAAAATTATTGTCTAAATTAAACGATGACGATATATATTTCGATACAGTTGTTAATGCTATGGTCTCAAAAATTATTGTCTAAATTAAACGATGACGATATATATTTCGATATAGTTGTAATGCTATAGTCTCAAAAATTATTGTCTAAATTAAACGATGACGATATATATTTCGATACAGTTGTTAATGCTATGGTCTCAAAAATTATTGTCCAAATTAAATGATGACGATATATATTTCGATACAGTTGTTAATGCTATAGTCTCAAAAATTATTGTCTAAATTAAACGATGACGATATATATTTCGATACAGTTGTTAATGCTTTAGTCTCAAAAATTATTGTCTAAATTAAACGATGACGATATATATTTCGATACAGTTGTTAATGCTATGGTCTCAAAAATTATTGTCTAAATTAAACGATGACGATATATATTTCGATACAGTTGTTAATGCTATGGTCTCAAAAATTATTGTCCAAATTAAATGATGACGATATATATTTCGATACAGTCGTTAATGCTATAGTCTCAAAAATTATTGTCCAAATTAAACGATGACGATATATATTTCGATATAGTTGTAATGCTATAGTCTCAAAAATTATTGTCTAAATTAAACGATGACGATATATATTTCGATATAGTTGTAATGCTATAGTCTCAAAAATTATTGTCCAAATTAAATGATGACGATATATATTTCGATACAGTTGTTAATGCTATAGTCTCAAAAATTGTCTAAATTAAACGATGACGATATATATTTCGATACAGTTGTTAATGCTATAGTCTCAAAAATTATTGTCTAAATTAAACGATGACGATATATATTTCGATACAGTTGTTAATGCTATAGTCTCAAAAATTATTGTCTAAATTAAACGATGACGATATATATTTCGATACAGTTGTTAATGCTATAGTCTCAAAAATTATTGTCTAAATTAAACGATGACGATATATATTTCGATATAGTTGTAATGCTATAGTCTCAAAAATTATTGTCTAAATTAAACGATGACGATATATATTTCGATATAGTTGTTAATGCTATAGTCTCAAAAATTATTGTCTAAATTAAACGATGACGATATATATTTCGATATAGTTGTTAATGCTATAGTCTCAAAAATTATTGTCTAAATTAAATGATGACGATATATATTTCGATATAGTTGTAATGCTATAGTCTCAAAAATTATTGTCTAAATTAAACGATGACGATATATATTTCGATACTGTTGTTAATGCTATAGTCTCAAAAATTATTGTCTAAATTAAACGATGACGATATATATTTCAATACAGTTGTTAATGCTATAGTCTCAAAAATTATTGTCCAAATTAAATGATGACGATATATATTTCGATACAGTTGTTAATGCTTTAGTCTCAAAAATTATTGTCCAAATTAAATGATGATGATATATATTTCGATACAGTTGTTAATGCTATAGTCTCAAAAATTATTGTCTAAATTAAACGATGACGATATATATTTCAATACAGTTGTTAATGCTATAGTCTCAAAAATTATTGTCTAAATTAAACGATGACGATATATATTTAGATACAGTTGTTAATGCTATAGTCTCAAAAATTATTGTCTAAATTAAACGATGACGATATATATTTCGATATAGTTGTTAATGCTATAGTCTCAAAAATTATTGTCTAAATTAAACGATGACGATATATATTTCGATACAGTTGTTAATGCTATAGTCTCAAAAATTATTGTCCAAATTAAATGATGACGATATATATTTCGATATAGTTGTTAATGCTATAGTCTCAAAAATTATTGTCTAAATTAAACAATGACGATATATATTTCGATATAGTTGTTAATGCTTCCAGATTTAAAAAGAATACCCAAAAAATGACTGAAGCCACAAAAATTAGAGGGTCTATTAAATGGCATAAAATATTTTCGGTGGCTGAAAATTCGGTCCATCTCTAATATCAACACACTTTTAGATTCCCATTGTTGAACATTTGTGCTGTGTGCTTGGCTCTTAGATCAATATAGAGTAAAAAAGTTCAGATCTTATGATTGACATGAATTTTATCGTGGTTCAATATAATATCGCTCATCGGCCCAGCACTAATCATAATATATTAAAGTTTGGGCGAATAAACTGACATTATTTTAATGTTTTGCCATATAACATATGTCAGCACTTCTGAAACACTGTATTACCAACCAATCCGAATCCAGGACTGTAACAGTGCATTAAAGAGATTACGTTACAGTGCATTATAGAGAAATTACCCCATAATTTACTCATCCTTGATGAATATTACGGAAGTATCAAATAAACATTGGAAATTAAAATGAAAACCAGATTAGTAATTTCATTACACAACCCTGTACGCAAAATATCTGCCAACATTGAAAATTAAATGAAATTATTTAATTTACATTTTCACTGTGACAACACATCGCCCCTGTCAAATCAATAAATAAAATGAGTAGCTGATTTAACATTTCATTTTCACTGCATTTCCACGTCACGACTGCCAATATTAAAATAAAAAGCCAAACTGAAAAATAAACCACAATTCATCAGCAGATCGCTCGTATGTCAGCTCATAGACAAACCAGCTGATCCACTTGACTTTGAAACACTCCAGTGTCCCTGTATGTGTTTGCGCTCAGTAAACAGCGGTGAGTTCGGTGAACTGATGACCTTCACGGCCAATCACAGTCATTTCTGTCATGCACGTGAACACAACGGCAAACCAGCGCTGTTTAAGAACATGCTCAACAGCGCTCAAATGTTAGCGGTAAATGGATGTTTTTAAACTTTCAGCTTGGATTGGTACCGAATTCCAGTAGCGTGACAGCTGTAATTTCTAGTCCAAATATCTGAAAAAAAATTGAGAACAAGTAAAAATATTGTTTTGTTTTTAAAATTCTGATAAAATAAGGCAAAATTAAGAGTCTTTCCTTAAAACACGATTATTTAACTACCCACTGGCAGATAATTTAGCTTGTTTTCACTTTGAGATGTAGATATTTGAACTAGAAACAAAGAAAAAAACGTATTTTGTTGCATAAATCGTATAAATTCCATATAAATACAGTGATTACAGTTCTTTAGCTCCTGGTCAACTATAATCCAGATTTAACATTGCATATATTTGTTGTGATGCGACTATTGCAGATGCGCATTGCTATATCGATGTTGAAACCATTTATTGAGCAGCACTACCCACTATGTCCGTTCAGTTTGCTATGAGGGAATGGTGCACAAATAGACAGCCTCAGCCCCTACTCAATATTCCATTTCAGCTGGAAGTACATCAACATACTGAAATAAAAGTCTCAGCGACTTCTGCTTCACGCGGATTTCAAGATGATTTAGAGTTTTGCAGCAGAACATCAGACCGTCTTTTGGCAGTGCACTATTATATTCAGCCAGAAACTTTTGTTTTGGAATTATTGGAAAGAGACACTGCCAAATGTCAAGAGACAGTCATTTGCATGAACTGAACTTGATGATGTTACATTAGTCGTAATGACTCGAAGTCTTTGAACCTGCGGAAAAGCACCTCAGACCACTCCATCCACGCCAAGAGTGCTGGCAGACGCTGAATTATTAATGATAAGTGTACATTTTCATGGCTTTGGTGTGTGTGTGTGTGTGTGTGTGGCTCTGATCAGCACTGGAGCAAATGTCAGCGCTGCTTGATGTCGTTGAGGAAGACGGCTGCTTTTTCCACCGTGATTTTCGAGAGAACTTGTGCGGTTTAAGGGCAGGAATGAGGAAAGACACTCGAGGGATGATTCTGCCCTTCAGCAAACTAAACAGGACACAATAATTACTGCGGTAGGAAGACAAACTGACACGAAAACAAATCAAGCTGCTGTTTTTTCCCTGATAAATGACCCTCGTTCAACCAAACTCCAGTTTTCGATCCGCCTGTGTGCGTTTTCTGTTCACCCAAAGACAACTCATCATTTACTCCAACAAAACACACTTTCTTTTTTTGCTTTGAGTAAAATAGCAGCTGCTCAGGTTCATAAATTAAAAATTCCAGTCATTATATCCATTTCTCCAATACCTCATAAATCATTAAAGACAGACTGTGAGTTACAAGACTGTTATTCAATGCTATTTGACTCTGTTTTTATATTATTATTGACATATTAAGCCCAAAGTTATTCACACCCCTGGCAAATTATGACAAGTTTTTGTTTAAATCTAAATGAAAGCAGAGAAATATATTAGTTTCCACAATGATATCTCTTGTACATTGTCCTGTACAAGCCTGCGTCATTTCCGGTTGAATAAAAGTAACCAAGTCAGAATTTGCCAGGGGTGGGATTAATTCCAGGCTTGACTGTATATTATAAGATGTTATTATCTATAAGACTTTTAAAGCCGTGTTCACATTACGAGCGACTTGCAGCGGCAAATCAACAAGCGACCGTTCATTTCAATAGAGTGAGCGACTTCCGTCCGTCTAAGTGAGCGACAGATGTGGCCGTGTCGAGCGACGCTACAAATTTGAGAATCTTTTAACTTTATGCAAATGAAGAGAGACTTTCTTGAGCAACAGCCAATAGGAGCATCAGTAAAGCTCGCGTGATCCTGTCTCAGCTCCCACAGAGCCCGGTTGTTTTCTCCATGCTGTAGATCTACACAGACCTGCGTTTGCAGGAGATAAAAAGCCACAATGACAGAACTAGAGGTTGGGCGATGTCGACTAATTTGGCATCATACGATGTCTAATGTTAAACATCGCAATGGACGATGGCATCGTCATCGTAGGTGGCGGCGAAATAATTATTTATGAATAATTAATTCAGAACGAATTAATTATTTGTAGCCTACTGCTTCAACTACCTGACCAGCATGATCTTCGTTTTACCCATAACCAAATCATAAATAAATAAAGATAAGTAACACACAAATGACCACCTGTCCATCACTTTTCCGTGGGACTCTGGCATGAATAGGCAGAGTGTTCTGTGTCGGTATAATGGCGTCGACAAACTTGGCTGGTAAAAAAAGGTGCACAACCAACAGGAATTAACCAACAGTATCTGAGGTTTAGCTAACATGACTAAGTACAAGCGTGAAAGCGAAAGATTGAAGCAGTCTACTGACGCTGTGACGCGTTACCTGATAGATTAAAAAGAGCGAAGAGTCGTTAGATAGAGACGAGATTAATTAAACATCACGTTTAACAACTATGGTGAGACGCCATCCAGCGCTACTTCCTTGACAAGCTGTCTGACGTGCACTGCTCTCTGGGCTGACTGCTGGAGTGTGTGTGTGGTCACATGATGTGCGTTTTCAGTGGTATAGTGTGGATGTAGGGCTTTTTAGAAATGCTAGGTAAAACACAGTGTGGACGTGGATCGTTTTCGTTCTAAAATGCCATTTTAAAACTAAGACGTATTAGTGTAAACGGGGCCTCAGTGTGTAGTTTTTGTGAACGGATTGCTGTAGCGATGGGGGCGGGGCATCGCAATGCCGGCTCAGCATCGTAATGGCTATTGGCGATGGACGATGGCATCGTCTATCGACCAAACCCTACAGAGAACACACTATGTTTTTAAGTATGTAATTAAGCATGCTATGTACTGAAACTATTTATATTTATTGTTAACTCTGACGCAGTATTTACTTTCAGCGGCACATAAACTCAATCGCTCTGTGAATATCACCATAAATGTTACCTAAGCAACCTCAAAGTGGAAACGACCACTAAAGATTTCAATCACCGCCCAGAGCGACAGGCAGCTACGAAAGTCGCTGCTAGTGTGAATGAGCCATGCGTTAACATTTTAAAATGCCATTTTATGATTGAAAACGCTCCTCGTTCATAGTGGCATTTTTACAGCACATAATACATAACCATTCTTGGTCATTGGAGTCGCGCATATCTTGCCTGCATCAGTAGTTGATGTCTACCAGTGGCGTAATTAATGGTCATACCTCAGGGCTTGATGAATTATAAAACGATACACGATAATCCAAAAGACCAATCAGAGAGCGATTGTGAATAGCCAAGCCTACATTTGCAAGAGTTAGCATTTTAGAAAGTCTAAACCAAATCACAACCTGTTTTCAAACTAAAACACTGAGTTTTCCGCGAGTTGAAGATGTCGAAGTAGTGTGGACGCCAGGCGTAAATGTAACTATGTATATGTTTTTAAATGAAAACGCACTAAAATTACTAAATAAATCAGGGAATTCAAACATACATGCTTTACATTTCTGAAGAGATCTGCAAACAAATGACAAGTCAATGCGAGGACATACATGAAAATGGATAAAAGTGTTGCGATTAATCCTTGCTAGGCCATTAGCACTGTGACTTTGACAGAAAAGCTAAAAACCTGCTTACGTTAGGACTGCACAATATATCATTTCAGCATAGATATATAAATTAGGATTATAGTTGAGCAATGAAAACTGTAGTGTTATTTTACACTTTACATTACATTTAATTATTCAATTACTGCACCTGAATATCTGACAACTGTTCGACTCTTCGGAAAACCACCAAGCACTCCTTATTTCAACTTTATCTTTGCCGTTTTCTTCATTTATGCTTGCGATTTGTTCAATTCACTCTTCTACAAGATTTTTCCAATCAATCTAAATTAAAGATATCATTCCGAATAGAGCCATTCAAGTCATCTGCTGAAATTGTAATCATATCGCAATATATAACCACAAAAAATTTTTTATTATCGTAATATCAGACTTTTTCCAATATCATGCAGCCCTAGCATACATGTACTCCTGTACTCCAACACTGTGAGATTTCATTATGATTTTTAATACGTACGTCATGTCCAAATTTGTCCATTTGATTTGCTTTAAATAGTAGCAACTCTTAAACTTTATTAATTAAAAAAAAAAAACAGCATTCAACCTTCGATAAAAGACACAATGGCACTTGTAACTGTGGTCAACTCGTTTTATGCAATAGGTGTTGCATTTAGGGTTTGATTCCCAGCAAACGCAAGATCTCATAAAACATATCTTAAACACAACGTTGGTCGTTTTATGTGAAAGCGTGCCAAACATGCATCACTATCAATGACTTCAGAAAACCTGGAATAAAGTCTCAGATGTATACTGCATTTATGATGATTTTTGTCATTTTGGAGACTGAAATATTCACATTCGGCTCAATTAAAGATGTTTTCAACAATACGAAGGTGATGAGTAACTAAAGGGAAAATTACCAGAAGATTACAGTGAATGTCAAACCCAAAACACACTGACAACACTGCTAATTTCTCGGTTTCTTTGGCTTTTCAGTGAACTGGGTAGCAAATAAATGCAGTATGAGCTGTATATAGAGTTCTATAAACAATCTGATTTCCAACATACAATCGATTGAAACCCATATAAATAAATGGTATTATGGTATTTACACTGTACACCAATGTATTCCCAAATATACCATGGTAATCTCGTACTACATGTCCGAAAACATGGTAATACTATGGTAAATTTTATTAATTGTTGTTCTGTCATACTTGAGTGCCATAATAAATGAATATAGACATCATAAAGCAACTGTCTCTAGCACAGTATTGACACTGTACACCAATGTATTCCCAAATATACCATGGTAATCTCGTACTACATGTCCTAGAACATGGTAATACTATTGTGAATTTTATTAATTGTTGTTCTGTCATACTTGAGTGCCATAATAAATGAATATAGACATCATATAGCAACTGTCTCCAGCACAGTATTGACATTGTACACCAATGTATTCCCAAAAATACCATGGTAATCTCATACTACATGTCCTAGAACATGGTAATACTATGGTGAATTTTATTAATTGTTGTTCTGTCATACTTGAATGCCATAATAAACGAATATAGACATCATATAGCAACTGTCTAGCACAGTATTGACATTGTACACCAATGTATCCCCCAAAATACCATGGTAATCTCGTACTACATGTCCTAGAACATGGTAAAACTATGGTGAATTTTATTAACTGTTGTTCTGTCATACTTGACTGCCATGATGAACAAATATAGACATCATAAAGCAACTGTCTCCAGTACAGTATTGACATTGTACACCAATGTATTCCCAAAAATACCCTGGTAATCTTGTACTACATGTCCTAGAACATGGTCATACTATTGTGAATTTTATTAATTGTTGTTCTGTCATACTTGAGTGCCATAATAAATGAATATAGACATCATATAGCAACTGTCTCCAGCACAGTATTGACATTGTACACCAATGTATTCCCAAAAATACCATGGTAATCTCATACTACATGTCCTAGAACATGGTAATACTATGGTGAATTTTATTAATTGTTGTTCTGTCATACTTGAGTGCCATAATAAATGAATATAGACATCATATAGCAACTGTCTCTAGCACGGTATTGACATTGTAAACCAATGTATTCCCAAAAATACCATGGTAATCTCGTACTACATGTCCTAGAACATGGTAATACTTTGGCGAATTTTATTAATTGTTGTTCTGTCATTCTTGAATGCCATAATAAACGAATATAGACATCATAAAGCAACTCTAAAGTAATTGATCGAGGTATTCTTTCTAATCTTGTTTTGTAAAATGTCTGTTCAACACACACACGTTGTTTAGCCGCTTTAGCTTTTGTAAGCACGAGTTCAGAACACACACACACGACCAGCAGATCAAACAGTCACTTAAATCAAGCCAAACAGATCAATCACAATCCTCTCATCAATAAAAACACAAATGTCACCTCTGTCGCTGTCAAAGACGATTATTATCCCGGACAGAAACACTCGAGCTGCGCTAGCAGAGCTAACGGCGGGTATGACAAAGAGCGTTAGCATTAGCATCCAGGCTGATGTGCAAAAAACATTCACCTAATACAAAACAGCCAATCGTAAATGCTTTAGCCACATTAAATAATGACACCAGATTCAAAACAATCAAAATCCACCAAAATAGACATAACATGTCCACGTTAACCCTAATTTTAATAAATACAAGTGACACAAATCACAGTCTTGAGACGCTATAATGACATCTCAGGTATGTAAACATTAAATAAAGCTATAAGGTCAACGCAATGCTAATCTTGATGGCTAAAGGCACAAAACAATAATAAAAAATTAGCATTCCTGCACAAAACACATAATATGAAATGCACACTTACCCCCCGGAGGATCCAGCCCGATTTACATGCATCCCATAGATCCAAAAGACACTAAAACAACCCTCCAAGGAAATGTACTGGGGTTACACACACATCCACACAGACCCATGCACACACACATTCACACACACACTGGAGATCCACAGACAGGCCGGTTTCATGAGAACAGTTCTGATCTACTCCATATCCAGCGACAAAAGCGGCTGGAAAACCCACATTTCGCCTCGGGCTTCGATCCGGGGTGTTGAAATACAGCTAGTCCTTGATTTTTAGCTTGATAGATTCCAAGAAATTGAGTTTTTAGGTCCAAACACACGCAGAAAAGCGAGCTGCAGGCGAATGGTGCTTTGCTTTGCCTCCACTAGAGCTCTAATGGCTCTTTACGCTTGTTTGCAGCTCTCACTGCGAGACATTGAAGCGATGCAACTCGACATGCGCAGTCCACACATAAGGATCCAGATGGAGCGGAGTTTTTGGAGGAAAACGCGGAGGTGGAGTTCTGCGCTGTGGATTGACACCACGAGTGGGAGTTTGAGTCTGATTATTTATTCAATCACATAAAAAAATTGTTAAAAAAATATTAAAAAGTGTTAAATTTGTTTTAAACATTTATTTGTTTATTTATTTAGAAAAATGATTAAAACTGCAGTTAATAATTCAAAGTTAATAATAAGAAAATCATCAATTCACAACAAAATACTAAAAAGATTGTGTTAAATTATACAAAATAAAACTATATATATTATAGTTTTCACTAAATCACACAAAAAATAAATCAGAATATAAAAAGACGAATTTAGTTTAAAACGCTGATATAAAATAAAAGGTAAATATTCAGCAAATCACATAAAAATACTTCAGAAGGTCTTGAATTTATTTTAAAACATTTATTTATTTATAAAAGAATTAAATGTATAGTTAAACAAAATAAAAATATTCATCAAATCACACCAAAATACTCCCAAAAAAGGTTATTTATGGTTTATTTATTTTTTAAACAAAAAAATCATCTAATACTTCAGAAAATAAAAAGGTGTTGAAAAAAAAAATAATAAAATAAAATAATAATAATTATATATATTTGTTAAATGCATTTAAAAATAATTCTTGTACAAAATAAAACTATAATAAAATTAAAAATATTCGTCAAATCACAAAAATACTTTATAAAAAACAGATGTTAGTTTTATTTTAAAATATGTATAATTTATTATTTGAAAAAAGGTTAAATAATACTCACCAAATTACACAAAACAGTTCAGAAAATAAAAGAGCATTTATATTAAATTATTCATGTATTTTTTAATAACAATAGCTAAATAAAATAAACAAAGATGAAAAAACGGTTAATTTAGCCTATCCAACATACACCAAATCTCACTCAAGAATGATGAAGCTGCAGTTTAAATTGGCTTATTTCTTTATTAACAAAATAGCTTAAACTATTTCAATAAAACTAGGAATTAAATGTTCTAATAAAAAAGTGATTAAAATATTTATGTAAAATGTAAAATACCAAATTAAACAATTTATAGTTATATAGTAAATCGCAAATATAAAGACACAATAATCTGAACGGCATGTACGCTTATGTTAGTCTGTTTTTCATCATCTCGAGGTCTCCATAATCCTGGACCAGGCCGTATCCTGAGCAGATGCTGTAGCTGTTGTGGAGGAGTGGAGAGCATGAGACTGACTCTTGAAAGACCCCAGTGACAGATAAGTCTCTGCATTGATCCCGTGGGTCAGCCTGACCTCCCTCCGGTGATCTACTCACACCTGCAGCTTCTCCACGACGGACGTCCAACGTTCTCCAGCCTCCAGCGCCTAGACTGCAGCTCTGCACAGGAAGTTTGGCCAGAGGAGAAATAGTCGTGCACATCTAAGCCTGGTTTCTCTCCAGGTTTTTTCCTTCACTTTGGTCAATTGGTGAAGTTTGTTCCTTACCAGTCACCACTGGCTTATTTGGTTTGGGACTGCGCATCGATGCATTTGCTCTTCAGTGTTAGAACGTTTAACAGTAAAAATTAAACCACACTGAACTGAACTAAACTGAACTTCAACCCTGAAACTGGACTGACAGTTTCAACTTACTAGAACTTCTGTGTGAAGTTGCTTTGACACAATCTACACTGTAAAAGCGCTTTAGAAATAAAGATGAATTGAATTGAATTAGATGCTTCAGTCAAACTGCACGACACTTTTTGGCTTTTATAAAGCCGCTTTATGCATTTTTGTAAACAAAAAAACAAGGTAAAGATAAATATCTGTGAGAAAGTTAGTGCAGGTTTAGGAAACAATACGCTTACTTCATGTGGCCGCCATTTTAAAACACAAAAGCGAGGCTGCGGTGGGACGAAACCCGTAAGTATAGGATCAGCACTGTAAACATTGCAGCAACATGCTGTGTACTACAAACCCCCAGCTGTTGCCTCGACTTTAAAATGCAGATGTGGTGTAAACATCACTTTAATATCATTCAGTTCAGTTTAATTTAAACAATTAAAAGCATATTGAGCAACAAACAACATCCCAATCTCTTTCAGAGTAATACACTTAAGAGTTCAGTTCATGGCAGCAGGTAAACACCGTGGAGAAGCTTCTCTGCTTCAGTCTATGTAACCAGGTGAGTGATAAAACACTGCAGTCCTCTCTGCACACCCTCGTGTTGTCTGTAAGAGTGTTGTCCCGGTACTGAAGTTTTAAAAACGTCCAATTCCCGCTAACATTTAAGCGCCGCTGAATAAACACTGCTGATTAGCCATGAAGGTCATCAGCTCACTGCTCTTCACCGAGTGCAAACACAGATACACAGACACTGGAGTGTTTTAAAGCCGTGAAGATCAGTCAATTCATCAGTGGATCACTCGTCTGTGTGTGCACTCGGTAAACATCGGTGAAGTGCGGGGAACTGATGACCTTCTCGGCCAATCACAGTCATTTCTGTTGAGCACCGGTGAACACGATGGCAAATCAGCGCTGTTTAAGAACGCCATCAACAGTGCTTAAATGTTAATGGATGATTTTTTTTTTTATTTAGTACTGAAATTCAGTATCGTGACGTCTAATATTGTTAAAGAATCAGTTCATTAACTTGAGTTTGATGAATGGCATCTAAAACAAGTGTTTGGGAAAGAAAACGTTAACTAACTAGTGCCATTTCCCTTAACTTAGCTGAAAATGAGCTCTGATATCCCTTT
Source organism: Danio aesculapii (assembly GCF_903798145.1). Classification (NCBI taxonomy): domain Eukaryota; kingdom Metazoa; phylum Chordata; class Actinopteri; order Cypriniformes; family Danionidae; genus Danio; species Danio aesculapii. The sequence goes on along the minus strand of NC_079459.1, from coordinate 36,174,060 downwards.
TAATTTTCACTATTCATTCAGAATGGACCTACGGGTCACTCGGAAGGCGGTGAAATGCTAAATGTGTCTCGATTTCTCTTCGCTGATAAGATATACAGCCAGGTACACAACATTCCTGTGTGACTCAGGCGATACTTCCGGGTTTCTTCCCACCGCAGCCTCAATTTCACTGTTTAAAATGGCGGGCGCATGAAATCTGTCCATACTTCAAATGTTCCAATACACACACACACACACACACACGCACACACACACACACACACACACACACACAAAATAATAAAAACATAAGTAAACACATCCAAAATTCACAGATCTTGTCAAAATTTGATCAACGACAACGGTTTGAGCATGATTGACCCAACATTAAACATTCATTCATCTTCTTTTCGGCTTAGTCCCTTTATTAATCCGGGCTCGCCACAGCGGAATGAACCGCCATCTTATCCAGCATATGTTTTACACAGCGCCCTTCCAGCTGCAACCCATCACAAATTAAGTAGCCAGGCTGCATTTCATCTTTAAAACGAACGCTAGGGGGCGGTATGACGCCGTTCCTCTTCTCGCTTACCAGCTGACCTCTTACCTCAGTATGGACGGCTTTCACACTGTTACCAGTTTGCCCAGTGGCTCATCGCATATGTCGGTGGACTTGAGACGCAGTGAGGAGTTGACCATGGCGACAGGGTTCAAGTCTGCCGGAGAACAGTTCCAGAAAGCAGGAAAAACAAAAACAAAAGACAATAAATTAAATAAACAAGTAAATAACAGGGTGAGAATGTGGTAAAACCTGAAAACGTGGTAAAAATCAGGCAGGGGGGTTTCTTTTTCTGGATTTGCCTTTCAAAACACAGTGGGTTGGGTTTAGGGAAGGCGGTGGGTGAGGGTAATCGGTCAGTCGGTCGGTCAGTCAGTCAGTCAGTCGACAGCGCCCTCTGGTGGATTTACATGAGAACAGCAGGCGCAAATGGCACTCGCGAGAGAAATCTGAAATAATTTACACAGCGACCTCTGGTGGATTCGCAAAAGCAAAAACTGCACACAATGTAGCTCCTGGGATGTATTTCGCGTTCTCCAGATATGTATATAGGGGTACGTTTTCAGAGATAGTCTGGGTTGCTTTAGTCAGGGCGATTTACGCATTCAGTGAATCAACAACAAGAGGCAATACACACAACAAGTGCTAAATATAGGAACTCTTAAGTGCTCAGAGTATTAAATGCTAGGGTAAGGGGAGGATTAACTTTTGACAGAGTGTTTCTACAGGTGGTTTGTCAAGCCCACTCACCTATGTGAGGTGCCCTTTTGAATAGTGATTGTTTTACTGCGCTCAGTGATTCTGCATCTCCCTCATGGACAATCTGGCTGTGCATCAGGACAGATGTGATGATGAGTGTCGTACAGAAAGCAGAGCTCAAGCGATGTGACACCGAACAGCCATTGATAATCTGCTCTGTTTACCCAGGACTCGGAGAGCACATGTAGCACCTGTGACCTACAGATTATTTTGGTATCCTAACTAACACTATGGGCCGATCAGAAGACTAGATTCGCTCAAGAGCCAGAGTTGCAGCAAGAGAAAAGACACCAGTCAATGGGGTTTGATTGAAAAAATAAGTGCTTTATAAAAATCCTTTTCAAGTATTAAATTAATTCAAAATCACAATACCACAGCACAAATAAAATAGAAACAATAAACAAATGTAATTAAATAAACAAATACCACAGTACCTTGATAAAACCAAAATTAAACCCAATTTATTTAGATTACTATATCTAGAATGCTATTATTTAGGATACTATCTTTAGAATACTATTATTTTAAATATATATATATATAGTAATATAATAATAACTCCTATATGTATTATTTATCACTTATTGTTACCTATTTACTTATTCAGTTAATTATATTATCTAATAATCTAGTTATGTTATCTAGTCTAATTATATTATCTAATAAATCCAATTATCTAATAAATCTAATTATCTAATAAATTAGTTTCACTTTAGCTCCTCACATTCAATAATTTCCTTTTCCCAAGAAAATAAACCCAGTTCACAGTTGAAATAAAATAAGATAGTTGAAATAAAAGAAAAGAAAATGCAATTCAATTATTTCACAAAGTAACTCTTTTTTTCTTTCAAAACACTCTAAATAAAAACAAAACAGCACTCACAATATCAATTTCTCACTGAGATATTCAACAGGAACAATTTAGCTTTTGACAATTCGGAAAATGTGACTTCTTGGTGTCCGTTCAGTAAACAAAACTCAGTTCCACGGGATGGAAAAACTTTTGCAAAACCCGTTCGCTCGTATCAGTATCAGTAAAAATGAAGTGTATGTGTGAACTCTGAAACTTGTAGTGCATGCGAATGGCTACCACTTTTCCAACGGAATTGATGACCAGGTTCGCTGAACGCAGGGATGGCTCGCCAGTTTCCACCAACTTTGACTTTTTACAGCAGCGGAAACAAACTCCAGTACTTCTCTCAACTCCTCATCCAGAATCGCGACAGGCAACAGATCTCAGGAGCAACAGGTGAAGTAAAGTAAAATAAAAGAGAACTGGAGAAAAGAGGGAGGAAAAAAAAACCCAACCTTGCAAAACAAGGTGAAAAATCTGCATTAATCACACATGAATCCCAATTTCAACCATTAACATGTAAATGGGTACATTTCAACTACAATAAATCTATTAAAAATAAAATATTCACACACATTCTCTTTTGTACATACATTTTCTCAGCATAAAGCACTAATCTCATTAAACAGCATACAACAGCATATGGAGCACACATTAGCCTGTAGCTGCAGACCGCATGGTTAGCATAACTCCACTGTGCTGCATCACCCTTTGCATAATTATAAAGCTAAATCTATCTTGAACTCTTATAAATCACAATAAAATAATCACGCTATATCCCTTTTTCAAGAATTTTGCAGGAATAGTAAGTTTTAACTGTTTTAAGCACTTATTTCCCCAAAAGACAAACACATTGACTTTTGCTGTGAATACACGATAAAATATAACTATTTAATAATTCACTTACCAAGAAAATGACAAGGATTTGAAACAAACCCTTGATGATGCTAGGAAAAATCTGATTTCCTTGATTTTCGGTAATCAAATAGATGAATTTGCTCCTCGGATTCAGCACAGCACAAACAGTACTAAATGAAACTTCTCTCTGATGACGTTTCTCTCTCTTGAACACTTCTTTGTCGAGCACTTTACTCAGGTATCAATTTTCTATATCTCTATCTCAGTTCTCTAATCTCACTTTTCAAAAACTTATCTTGGGAATCGCGCTAGTTTGTTGTTGCCTCGTTCGCCGCTCGTTTCACTCTGGCCTCTGTGTAAGACGCAGCTCATTCCCGCGACTCGCGATGACGCAATCCTAATGGGCGGAGCTAACTCTCATTTTTCAATTTCGTGAGTAATTATTATTTTTTAATATTTACTACTGTTCCTCAAATAATATTTGGCTTTCAATTATTTAAATATATATCTAGCAACTATTTTCTATGTGTTATAATATATTTCTCTTTTCTATTTGCAGGTTAATATGGTTCTAGTAACCTGGGTTACACCCTCCCCCACAGAATATATGCACGTCCCGTTGCATCTACACATGAATTACAGGAGAGACAACTGTTTCCTCTAAGGAAGAGCTAACTGCGTCGCTTAGACCCTGCAATAGAGACTGAATCACCAAGGTGAGTGGGTTCCCTAATTGAGGGTACTCAAACTTCTTTGGGGGGTGTCGCTCTCTCTGTGAGCGTCTAGGGGCAATGCTATCTTCAGGATCAGCGTTCTCTCCACTCTTTGAAGCTTCTGCATCACTGATCTCATTTGTGTCTTGATTTGTCTCTTCTCTTTGTAACAGAGAACCTTCCGTGTATTCTTCCACGGGTTCGGCTTCAGGTAAGTGTCTTCTCTCAGGTAAGCATTCCTCTACAGGTTCGCTTCCAGGTAAGTGTCTCCTTTCCGGTAAGTATTCCTCCACTGGTTCCTCAGGATCATCCTCTCCAGATTCCAAATTAGGCAATTTTTCTCTTGTGGGCTCAGGGAGTTGTGAACCAGATTCTCCTTCATGCACACACGGCAAGTATCTTGTGGTAATTTCAATTTCAGAGCTTACAGTTCCACCAGGGACATAACAGGGGAATTGATCATCTTCAGACTCTGGGCTCTCTTCGACAGATTCTGATCCCTGCATTTCCACATCAGTAGGTGAGGCTCTTGTTCGAGGTTTCCTGATAACTCTTTTTCCAGGTTGCTCATCAGGTATGCTAGGCTGCAAAAATCCACACGGTAACAACAAATCCCGATGCAGTGTCCTGAGAGGTCCTGTCCTTCCTTCCAGCTGGACAGTGTAAACTGGTAGGTCGTGAACTCTTCTGACAACTACATAAACTCCTGGCTCCCATTTATCAGCCAGTTTGTGTTTCCCTCTCAGTCTCACATTTTTCACAAGGACTCTGTCCCCTTCTTCTAGAGTAGAAGCGACTACTCCTTTGTCAAATCTTCTCTTGTTACGCACAGCCACTTTATTTGCATTCCTAATAGCCAATTCATAACTTTCTCGTAGTCTGTCTTTCAATCCTTGCACATATTGGGAATGCGACTTTGTAGGGGTATCCACTGGCAGTCCAAAAGCCAAATCAACTGGCAACCGAGGTTGTCTACCAAACATTAGTTCGTAAGGAGTATATCCTGTGGTGTCGTTTCGAGTACAGTTATAAGCGTGGACCAGGGGCTTGACAAATTCCTTCCATCGACACTTCTTTTCATTCTCCAGAGTTCCTAACATCTGGAGGAGAGTACGATTGAACCTCTCTACCGGATTTCCTCTCGGATGGTATGGAGTGGTCCTTACTTTTCGTATTCCGGCGATCTTACAAAGTTCCTTTATCATCTTCGACTCAAAATCTGCCCCCTGGTCACTGTGCAATTTCTCTGGAAACCCATAGTGCACAAAGAAATTTTCCCATAGACTTTTGGCTACGGTCTGGGCAGTTTGGTTCCGGGTAGGTATCGCAACCGCGTACTTCGTGAAGTGGTCCGTAATGACCAATATATTCTTGGTGTTACTTTGGTCCGGTTCAAGAGATAGAAAGTCTATACACACCAGCTCCATTGGCATGCTAGTTCTTATATTCACCAAGGGAGCTGCCCTTTCTGGTACGGTCTTCCTGCGGACACATCGTTCACAAGTCCTGATCTTTTCTTCTACAGATTGCGACATCCTAGGCCAGAAGAACCTTGACCTGACGAGATCCAGGGTTCTGTCAACACCCATATGACCCATGTCATCGTGAAGACTTCTTAGTACTACACTTCTCAGTGTAGTGGGAAGTACTAACTGATATAGGGAAACTCCTTGGGCTTGTTTCCTCCTATACAGTACTCCATTTCTCATTTCAAAGCGACTCCATTCCTTGAACCACAACCGCAAGGTAGGTGACTGACTGGTGAGGTTACAAGGTTTCCTGCCCCTGTCGAATGCTTCAATGACTACTTTTAGTTCTGAATCCTTCCTCTGCAGATCAGCCAAGGACGACGGGGCAAGATGGGGAAGATCTGGAAGACCATGATCATCTTCATGTTGGAATTCTCTAGGCAAGACATCTACATGGTGAGTAAGGGATTCGACTAAGGTAAAGGCAGTATCAATCTGGTCTGGGTCTCCAGCTGACCCAATCACTTGATGCCTCTCGCATATCGCTCTGATGGTATCAGACAGGATGACAGATGGCTCAGTTTCCTGCTCCATGAAGTGATGCAAAGCAAATTGTCTGATCCTGTCCCTCTCCTTCTGTGAGATCAAGTCATCAAGAAGTTCGCCATGTGGTCGGCGGGAGAGTCCATCGGCATCTTGATTTTGGCTACCAGCTCTGTACTGCAGCTTAAAGTTATAGGTTGATAAGCTGGACAACCAACGATAACTAACGGCATCGAGCTTCGCTGAGGTGAGCACATACGTCAGAGGGTTACTATCAGTGATTACTGTGAACTCTGCTCCATAAAGATAATCATTAAATTTAGAGGTAACTGCCCACTTCAATGCCAGAAACTCTAGTTTGTGGGCAGGGTATCGACTTTCTCCTTTTGTCAGTCCTCTGCTGGCAAAAGCTATTACTCTCATCTGGCCCTCCTGTTGCTGGTATAAAGCTGCACCCAGTCCGGTAGTACTGGCATCCGTGTGGAGCACATAAGGGAGCTTGGGATTAGCGAAACCCAGAACAGGCGCAGATGTCAGTTTCTCAATGATGGCTCTGAAAGCAGTGTCACACTCTGGAGTCCATCGGTCATTAAACTCCTCTTTGGGATTGAAGTATCCTCCTTTCAGCTTCTTGCTCCTGTTCTTTTGGAGCGGAGGGTATCCTGCTGTGAGATCTGTAAGAGGTTTCACGATCTTGGAGAAATCTTGGACAAATCTCCTATAATATCCGGCAAAACCCAAGAAAGACTTCAACTCTTTGAGGTTCTTTGGCATTGGCCAAGTCTTCAGAGCTTCGGTCTTGGAAGGATCTGTCTCTACTCCATCTTGTGAGACTATATGACCCAGATACTTTACCGATGTCTGGAAGAAACGACATTTCTCAGGAGAGAGCTTTAACCCGTACTCCTTCAGGCGATTGAACACTTGCAACAGCCGCTCTTCGTGCTCTTCTAGAGTCTTTGAAAACACAATAAGATCGTCGATAAATACTAACACCTCTTTTCGATTAAGGTCTCCCATGCATCGCTCCATCAATCTCTGGAATGTGCTCGGCGCATTGGATATTCCTTGGGGCATTCGATTAAATTCCCAGAATCCAAATGGGCAAACAAACGCAGTCTTGCACTTATCGGTTTCCTCCATTTCGATCTGGTAAAATCCTGACTTTAGGTCAAGCACGGAGAACCACTTCGACCCGGTTAACGTGGAAAAGACTTCCTCCAAGTTCGGCAGCGCATACGCGTCCTTTATTGTCTGCAAGTTGAGTTTTCTGAAATCAATGCATAGTCTTACTCCACCACTTTTCTTACGAACCACAACGATGGGTGAGGCAAAGGGGGATTCAGACTCACGTATGATTCCAGCTGACAATAGTTCTTGGAGATGAGCTCTTACAGCATCAACATCTTGAGGATGGATGGGTCTAGCTCGGTGCTTGAATGGAGTCTCATCGCTTAACTTTATCTGATGTTTCACTTTTGTCGTGTGACCGTAGTCAAGGTCATGCAGTGAAAAAACCTCAGGCATTGAACTCAGCAGCTTTGAAATCCTTTCCTTCCATTTCGCAGGCAAAGGGGAATCTCCAAATTCAAAGGTAATGTCACCACTGTTCTGTTTCTCTCTCTCTGGTTTCCCATCTGTAACCTGCTGCTGCTGGCCCACTATTCTCTGGACTGCATGGATTTCTGCCAACACAGTCTTTGAAGGGAGTCGTATGTCATTTTGTGTCTCGTTTCTCAACAGGACTGATAACTTAGAGGGATGTCTATGAGGTAGAGAGTGCAAACAGCTTGCAATTAGAACACCGTTTGGCAAGGGAGATGATGGCGGTTCAAGGGTTACCCATCCTTTTATGTAGGGACCATTCAAGTGAACTCTACCGTCCAAAACCACTGTGCTCTTAGCGGGTATAACTTCCATTGTATTTGCTTTAACTCTCACACATCCAAGGTTTTTATTGGTAGCCTGTTTCCATCTGGCTTCCAACACTTTAAGTACTGCCTGATATCCGCGAAGATTGGACCGACACTTTACTGTGCTCCCAGCACTTTTACTATACAGTGCATCAAGAGAGTTGGTTCCTACTAGGATCTGTGGGGAGCTCGTCATGTCTGGCACCACCAAAGCCAAAGTAGGAACTTCAATTTCAATTCCAGTGAAGGTCTGGGGAAACTTCAAAGTTAACTCAATGTATCCTAGATAGGGTACAGCCTGACCGTTAGCTCCCTCAACTTCCAACAGATTACCCAGTGGTTTCAGAGGATAGTCTGCCAGGTTATTCTCGTAAAACGATTGAGGGATCGTGGTCACCTGTGATCCTGTGTCTAGAAGACAATTCACTTCTCTGTCTCCAATAAATATTTCAGCCGTGCACTTCACTCCTATTAACCCTTTAGGCAAACAGTTCAAATTATCTGTTTCAACGTTCTGCTTATAACATTCAGGGCGATAGTCTGAACGTCTGGTCTTCATATGCCCTCCTATGAAGACCCTCTCTAGTTTAAAAACTGGGCAGATCTCCTATACTGAGAGTCCCAGTGGCTCTGCTGCTCTCTCAACTTCAACCTTTTCTCAGTAACTTTGTCATGGTTCGCTGCGTTTTCACAATTAACGGCCAAGTGTCCATCTTCTCCGCAATGAAAACAATACCAGGCCCTCGGCCTATCAGTTCTCAATGAGCTTCTCTCGGGTTCACGGTTTCTCACTGTACCAAGGGATCTCTGGGTACTGAACACTTGAGGTGTCTGGCGAATAGCACTTTGAGCCTGCAATTCTGCTACTTGGCGACGCAACTTTTGGATTTCTAATCCATCCATGTCGCTGGGTTTCGAACTTTGAGCTACCGACTCCTTTACTGCAGCTACTTGGGTGCTAAGCTCCTCCATCATCCCCTTCAAAGAAGCTATCTCAGCTTTTTCAGGTAAGACCTTTCTGTCTTTTTGCTCAGGTGGTGGTTTCAGAGCTGTGACTTGAGCTTGAATCTCTACTAATTGCTTCCTTAGAAGACCAATCTCAGATTTCTCATAATGGGATGCATCACAGAGACAAGCTGACACCTGGTTGGATGGCACTCTGGGTTTAGTATATACAGCTGACTGTTTCGACATTCCAAGATGTTTTCTCATCCGTTCCTCCTTGGAGGTCTGTTTATCTTCTTGAGTGCGTATGAGCAATGCTAACTCGGCGAAGGTAGGTGGATGGGCCTCTTTTTTCTCAAGCTGGAGGTCTGCTATTAGGTGATTGTCCCAGCAGCCCCTGCAAAACTGCTTTAACAAGTAACGATCTTGGTCATCTTCCATTATACCGTTCCGTCTGATAGCTGTACTAAGGAGGACCTGCAGTCGGTGCAGGTAATCTGATGGCTTCTCATTCTGATTCTGAAGAGTGCTCATGAACCTGGCTAACAGCTCGTCACCATCCTCTACAGAACCGTAAACAGAATCCAATATTTGAAGATAAGCAGCAGGCGAGGCTGGAGGGCGCACATGCTTTACTATGTCAACTGCTGGGGGCAGAAGACTATCCAGAATTTTCCGCGTTCTGTGCAAATCAGAAATGGATGGATCATTCAACAAGAAATCAACACTTGCTCTCCATGTGTCAAAATCTTGCTCATGTGGGGGTCGTGGGGACTTCCCAGAGAATGCTCTCAGACGAATCATAGCCTGCTGTGAAGTACTGTCGCTTTTCACTATGTGTTCGACCACCATCTTCTGGACACCAGGTGGGTCTATAATGTTCGCAGGGAATATTGGAGTAGTGGATACAGTAATGTCCTGAGCGGGGACTACTGGAGCAGGTGGGGACACACAGTTTATCTCATTCTTGGTTGGGTTTTTAATCTCTGTGTTCTGAGCATTTGATACAGGGGGGGAATTGGCGGAATGAGTTCCTGAAATTTTCTCTAATTCTTCCTGGAGGACGCTATGAAAAGGTCTCCCACTCACCTTGGCGATTGCCCTCAATTCTTCAAGATACCCTTCTGTGGCAGCACAACTAGTGGGCTTGGCATAAACTGAAGAAAGGGTACGCACACGAAAAATGACAGCTGGGTCAGAAAGACTACCCAGACTCAAGGGTAGAAGAGGAAGGAGATCTTGAATTGCGGAATTGTGGCTATATTCAACTATAGCGTTTCTGTAAAACTCAGACTCGGGATCGTCAATAATGAGGTTTTGGCTAATAGAACCATATCTCTGCAAGTATTTTTCTAGTTCGTTGTCAACTTCGGTCAGCGTAAGGCCTTCAACTAAGAGCGCATTCTCTACATTAACACTTTTTTGTTTTACAATGTCCATTTTCGCGTTGTAAAATACAAATTTCGTTTCTGCAGTTCTTTCGGTTGCTGCAAGAACTGGCTCCTGGCTGGCTCGCCAACTTTCTGTAGCACCTGTGACCTACAGATTATTTTGGTATCCTAACTAACACTATGGGCCGATCAGAAGACTAGATTCGCTCAAGAGCCAGAGTTGCAGCAAGAGAAAAGACACCAGTCAATGGGGTTTGATTGAAAAAATAAGTGCTTTATAAAAATCCTTTTCAAGTATTAAATTAATTCAAAATCACAATACCACAGCACAAATAAAATAGAAACAATAAACAAATGTAATTAAATAAACAAATACCACAGTACCTTGATAAAACCAAAATTAAACCCAATTTATTTAGATTACTATATCTAGAATGCTATTATTTAGGATACTATCTTTAGAATACTATTATTTTAAATATATATATATATAGTAATATAATAATAACTCCTATATGTATTATTTATCACTTATTGTTACCTATTTACTTATTCAGTTAATTATATTATCTAATAATCTAGTTATGTTATCTAGTCTAATTATATTATCTAATAAATCCAATTATCTAATAAATCTAATTATCTAATAAATTAGTTTCACTTTAGCTCCTCACATTCAATAATTTCCTTTTCCCAAGAAAATAAACCCAGTTCACAGTTGAAATAAAATAAGATAGTTGAAATAAAAGAAAAGAAAATGCAATTCAATTATTTCACAAAGTAACTCTTTTTTTCTTTCAAAACACTCTAAATAAAAACAAAACAGCACTCACAATATCAATTTCTCACTGAGATATTCAACAGGAACAATTTAGCTTTTGACAATTCGGAAAATGTGACTTCTTGGTGTCCGTTCAGTAAACAAAACTCAGTTCCACGGGATGGAAAAACTTTTGCAAAACCCGTTCGCTCGTATCAGTATCAGTAAAAATGAAGTGTATGTGTGAACTCTGAAACTTGTAGTGCATGCGAATGGCTACCACTTTTCCAACGGAATTGATGACCAGGTTCGCTGAACGCAGGGATGGCTCGCCAGTTTCCACCAACTTTGACTTTTTACAGCAGCGGAAACAAACTCCAGTACTTCTCTCAACTCCTCATCCAGAATCGCGACAGGCAACAGATCTCAGGAGCAACAGGTGAAGTAAAGTAAAATAAAAGAGAACAGGAGAAAAGAGGGAGGAAAAAAAAACCCAACCTTGCAAAACAAGGTGAAAAATCTGCATTAATCACACATGAATCCCAATTTCAACCATTAACATGTAAATGGGTACATTTCAACTACAATAAATCTATTAAAAATAAAATATTCACACACATTCTCTTTTGTACATACATTTTCTCAGCATAAAGCACTAATCTCATTAAACAGCATACAACAGCATATGGAGCACACATTAGCCTGTAGCTGCAGACCGCATGGTTAGCATAACTCCACTGTGCTGCATCACCCTTTGCATAATTATAAAGCTAAATCTATCTTGAACTCTTATAAATCACAATAAAATAATCACGCTATATCCCTTTTTCAAGAATTTTGCAGGAATAGTAAGTTTTAACTGTTTTAAGCACTTATTTCCCCAAAAGACAAACACATTGACTTTTGCTGTGAATACACGATAAAATATAACTATTTAATAATTCACTTACCAAGAAAATGACAAGGATTTGAAACAAACCCTTGATGATGCTAGGAAAAATCTGATTTCCTTGATTTTCGGTAATCAAATAGATGAATTTGCTCCTCGGATTCAGCACAGCACAAACAGTACTAAATGAAACTTCTCTCTGATGACGTTTCTCTCTCTTGAACACTTCTTTGTCGAGCACTTTACTCAGGTATCAATTTTCTATATCTCTATCTCAGTTCTCTAATCTCACTTTTCAAAAACTTATCTTGGGAATCGCGCTAGTTTGTTGTTGCCTCGTTCGCCGCTCGTTTCACTCTGGCCTCTGTGTAAGACGCAGCTCATTCCCGCGACTCGCGATGACGCAATCCTAATGGGCGGAGCTAACTCTCATTTTTCAATTTCGTGAGTAATTATTATTTTTTAATATTTACTACTGTTCCTCAAATAATATTTGGCTTTCAATTATTTAAATATATATCTAGCAACTATTTTCTATGTGTTATAATATATTTCTCTTTTCTATTTGCAGGTTAATATGGTTCTAGTAACCTGGGTTACACACACACACATTTAGGCATTCCAGGCCAGTTGCTGAGCAACCGGTAGATGTTAATAGCAGAGCTTTGACAGGAGGAGCCGCGGGGAAGGGAATTAATGGGCTGATTTTCACACTGTGAGGGTGGCAATCGGCCCTCGGTTACAGCATCCTCCTCTGGAGCGGCAAACGCTTCAGGAACGTCAGTCACTTCTGCTCTCTCAACAGCAGACAGAGCTGTTACACTCTACAGCATGCTCGGTCGGCGTAACCCAATGCTGGGTTAAATATGGACAACCAAAACAGTTGGGTCTAAAAATGTCATTTAAATATAATAGAAAAAAAGTAGCCCAATGGTTGGGTTTTCTATACATTTGACCCAATGTTGCTATTCTATCAAAGCGCACTATGAAAATGCAGTTTTTTAACCCAATGTGGGATCAAATATGGACAACCACAACAGTTGGGTTTAAAAATGTTCTTTAGATTTAATAGAAAATATAACCCAATGGTTGGGTTTGTCCATATTATATAAAGTGCACTATGAAAATGCTGTTGTTTATTTTTCTAAATGTTGGGTCAAATATAGACAGACCCCACAGTTGTTTACACCATAGGTATAAACTTAATGGTTGAATTTGTCCATATCTGACCCAGTGTTGGACAAAATATGGTCAAACCCAACAGTCAGGGTTAAAAATGTCATTTAAATTTAACAGAAAAATATCCCAATGGTTGGGGTTTCTTTATATTTGACCCAACATTTCTATTCTATCAAAGTGCATTATGAAAATGCTGTTTTTTTAACCCAATATGGGGTCAAATATTTACAAACCCAACAGTTGTTTACACCTGAAGTGCCATTTAAATGTAATGGTTGGGTTTGTCTAAATTTAATCCTGTGTTGGGTTAAGTTTTTCTACTATATTAAAGAGTACTATGATATGTTGAATTGTTTTGTATGTCAGTGTTGGGTCAAATGAGGACAAACCCAACAGTTGGGTTAAAACAGTTATTTAAATTATATAGAAAAAAAGCCCAATGGTTGGGTTACGTTTTTCTATTTTATTTAAGTGCATTATGAAAAATGCTGGATTACCGTAGCCCAATGATGGGTCAAATATGGCCAAACCCAACAGTTGGATTGAAAAGTGTAATTTAAATATAAAACATTATACAGTTAAATAAATAATAGAGGATTAGTAGAGTTTCATTTCTATTAACATTCTGTTCTATTAAAGTGGACTACAAAAATAAAAAAATTAAAGTCATTTAAATTTAATAATAAAAAATAGCCCAATGGTTGGGTTTTCTCAATATTTGACCCAACGTTTCTATTCAATCAATGTGCACCATAAAAAGGCTGCTTTTTTAACCCAATGTGGGGTCAAATAATAATGGTTGGGTTTGTCCATATTTAACCCAATGTTGGGTTAAGTTTTTCTATTCTATTTAAGTGCATTATGAAAAATGCTGAGTTGTTTTAACTCAGTGTTGGGTCAAATATGGAAAAACCCAAAAGTTGGATTAAAAAGTGTCATTTAAATTTAATATAAAAAATAAGCCCAATGGTTAGGTTTGTCCATATTTGACCCAACACTGGGTTAAGTTTTTCTATTCTAGTATTTTTTTTATTTTGTTTATTTCTTTGACAATGCTCATTAATCAACAGTAAAAATTGTAAATCAGCCAGAGTTTGCCACAAGGGATAATTTTCATCTGTTGTAGATAAAAATGCTGGGTTGTTTTAACCCAATGTTGGATCAAATACGAAAAACCCAATAGTTTGGTTATAAGTGTCAAATAAAACATGTGAAATATGAACGTTACACAACATTTTTTTTCCCAAATAAATTTAAATCACACTTTTTAACCCAATACGGTTTATCCATTCATTCACTTTCCTTCGTCTTTGTACCTTTATTAATCTGGGGTTGCCACAGTGGAATGAACCGCCAACTTATCTAGCATATTTTTACACAGCAAATTCCTTCCAGTACTGGAAAACACCCTTACTCTCACAATCACACACACTCATACACTACAGTAAATTTAGTTAATCAATTCCCCTATAGCACTTGTGTTTGGACTGTGGGGGAAACCGGAGAACCCGGAGGAAACCCACACCAACACGGGCAGAACATGCAAACTCCACACAGAAACACCAACTGACCCAGCTGGGACTCGAACCAGTGACTTTCTTGCTGTGAGGCGACAGTGCTAACCACTGAGCCACCGTGCCACCCTCCATTTAAATTTAATGAGTAAAAGACCCAATGGTTGAGTTAGTGACATTACTGCATTAAGCTTTCCTCTTCTATTATAGTGCTGGGTTGTTTTTATATGGGAGAAGTCACCAGTCTATATTTTTACATGTTGTGTAAACTGCCTATAAGACCTCCGACCTCCTCAAATCACCACGTGCTTCTCAGGAGCCGTTTCCCGCGCTCTTCCCGTGTTTTTAATCAATCTGTAATTGTCACAGGCGGGCAAAATCCATTTACATTCTCATTTGTGTTTGCCGTGGTCAGCGCGCCGCTCGCTATGCTAATTAACGAGTAATGCTGGTGAGATGTGGGAGGAAGCTGCTGTGGAAGCTAATGAGGTGAGACAAAGGGCTAAAACACAAGCTTGATTTCTTCCTGTGTTCGCCGCCATCTGTGAAGCTTTATGATGGTAAACCGGCGCTGGATCTTTCTCCTTCACCGTACAGATGTGGCATTGTTTTGCTCCTCTGCGGCCCGATTTGACGGTGAACGCCAACAAAAGGCCGCATGCGTGGGTTTCGCAGCGCCGAACATGAGGAATCAAAGGCATGCTTTTGACAAGACCGCAAATTACCTACAAATTATAGCGCATGAATGCAGGAGACAGGTGCACCTCACAGCCAATATACTGATTAGCTGATGCATATTCACATAATCCTCAAAACAGGCTTTGTGTAGGGGAGACTGATGGAAGAAATGCGCTTTAATTAATCTGGAGGAATATACCAGAGTCGTTCTTTGCATGTGAAAGACTCATTTTGAAAGTATTCAGACGACTCATTATATGGATTTCCCCTCAGTAAACTAGTTTCTCAGGTATAGCTGAATTAAGCTCTTAATATACTTTAATTTATGCACACGATTTCTTGGTATGGAATAAAAAGGAAGGTATTTTTAACTCTTCATCTCTCAATTCAGATTTTTCTCCCTGGAAATTGCAAATTGCTAAATGTTTTACTTTTGTTTGTTTGCTTGCTTTTTTCCCCCTGAGACCTCAACTGACTGGACTATCAACTTAAGAAATTGAAAAGTTGATAAGCCACTTAACTCAACATAACAAATAAATAAATAAATGAATAAATAAATAAATAAATAAATAAATAAATAAATAAATAAACGAACGAACAAATAAACAAATAATAAAAAAGAACGAACGAACAAATAAACAAACAAATAAATAAATAAATAAATAAATAAATAAATAAACGAACGAACAAATTAACAAATAATAAAAAAAGAACGAACGAACAAATAAACAAACAAACAAACAAATAAAAAAATGAACGAACGAACAAACAAACGAATAAATAAATAAATAAATGAATAAATAAACAAATAAATAAACAAACAAACAAATAAATGAATGAATAAATAAATAAATGAATAAATAAACTAATAAATAAACAAACAAATAAATGAATGAATAAATAAATAAATGAATAAATAAATAAACAAACAAATGAATAAATAAATAAACAAACAAATAAATAAATAAACAAACGAACGAACGAACAAACAAATAAACAAATAAAAAAAAAAAAAAACGAACAAACAAACGAACGAACGAACAAATAAACAAATAAAAAAATTAAAAAATGAACGAACGAACGAACAAACGAACGAACGAATAAAATAAAATAAAAAATAAATATATATAAAATAAAATAAATAAATAAACAAATAAATAAATGAATAAATAAATAAATAAACAAACAAACAAATAAATAAATAAATAAATAAATGAATAAATAAATAAATAAATAAACAAACAAATAAATAAATAAATAAATAAATAAATAAATGAATAAATAAATAAATAAATAAATAAATTTTTCTGGACTGCTTTGACTGGGCTATAACAATAACACAGTGTAATATAAGTAAAGAAATGTAACAGTGTAATATAATGCAATGTAAAATAACACGACTAAACCAAAACTAAACTAAAGTAAATTTTATAAATATAATTAAAATTAAATTAAATGTAATCAAATTAAAGTAAATATGTTTCTGGATTCCTTTGAATGAATTATAAAAAATATACTAACATAACAATATAACTTAATGTAACATAACATAATATAACAAACAACAAAACTAAACAAAAACTAAAACTGCTGCTTAACTCTTTGTCTCGGTTTGAGTTTAATTCCCCAATTAATAAAATTAAAACTGATTTCTTGATCTAATTTAAGGACAGAAGGGGAGAAAAGCAGAGGAAAGGGCAAAGGAAAACAGTTTGGGAAAGCGGAGAAAGGGGTAATATCATTTTAAAGTGTACCGCCATGGCTGAGGATCAAGGACAGTGTAATGGGGAAAATCCGAAACTAGCAACAGTGGATGATAACGTCGATGGCCACGGAGATGAAGTCAGAGCTAAACAACTTCCGAGATGAACTGAAAAGAGAACGAGTGGATTTTCGAAAGGAAATTTATCAGACGCTATTCACCTTATTCTTCAGGTACGAGCGGGCGCAGCCATTGGAATCTTTTAGGCTCGAGACTTCCGGTCTCATTCACATCCATTCATTTTTAGATGTTAAAACCAGCTCGTTATGCTGCTTGATGTTGCAAACTGACGTTTTCTTATTATATTATTCTACTTTGTCTGTATAGTCATGCAAACACTTGCGTGTAGAGCCAGTAGTTTGACCGTTTTCTGCTGTTTATTATTCCTAGTCACTTCTCCCATAGGCAGCTGAGTCGTAAGTTCTAAAACAATCGCAAAAACGAGCGCACTTCCGCATCGAAGAATAAGGTCAATAGGAAACATAAGCGATCTAAAAACTACTACTGACAGAGAGAGTGAGGCCGAGGCCCGCATCGTTGAAGCGAGGTCCACAGATTTCAGGGAAGCTCTGAGTCAGTCACTACAACAAGCCCAGTAAAGAATGCAGGTCAAGTTAACGGATCTGGAAGCACGCTCAAGGCGTAATAACGTTTGCATTTACAGGATCTCGGAAGGTAAATAACAACATGTGTCAATTCATTGATAGCTTTAGAAATAGTCATATTTAACTTAACATGGCGGAAACAACCTTCCATTTCATTTTGTTTTGTCTCCCATACACAGTTTTTTCTACTTTAACGTTAACGTTTTTACTTTATGGATAATTTACTCCACCTTCATGTGTTTTAGTGGTTCTGTACACTGTGAACAGTTTATTGCTGTATGTGCAGTAACTAACTGGCAGCAGCTCGCCAGTAACTTACTGTAAATCAATTACAGCAAAACACTGCATTTACATTTACAGCACCATTAATCTTGCTGTAAATATATTTATAGCGTGTGTATGTACATATATATATATATATATATATATATATATATATATATATATATATATATATATATATATATATATATAGTGCTTATATATTTACTGTAAAATATACAGTAATTTTCCCAATGCAATTGTAAAATAGAGTAACATACCGTAATTTACTAGAACTTCTATGTTAAGCTGCTTTGACACAATCTACATTGTAAAAGCGCTATAGAAATAAAGATGAATTGAATTGAATAACTGTCCTACTGTAAAATAATAACAATTTATTTGTTTTAATCATTTTTTTAATTATTAAATTGGAGTCAATTTTGATCCATTTTATTTTCATCAATTTATTTGAAATGCTTTTATCTAAATTGGAAAACAAATACTGATAAAACACCCAATTTAATTTGAAAACCAGAACAAACATCATATACAGTCAGGCCTGGACTGGGACAAAAGAATCTGCTCGGGCATTTTGGGCCAGAGCGGCTCACTACATACAATCAAAATGCTCCTCATCTGTGCACGCTCTGGAATATGTTTACCAACTTCAATAATGAGAAGTTGACCAATTAAAAACTTAAAAATGTCATTTATTATTATAATAAAATGACTGTATCCATATAAATTTATTACAATAATAATCAAATTATATTGATAATATAATCCACACTGGAAGTCCTGCTTGTGTGTGCCTGTGTGTTTTGAGGGAGCCTAAATTAAATAATGAACAAAACAAAAACTGCCTGCTGATGCACACAGTTAATGTTGATTAACAAAATAAAGATTAATAATAAAAGCAATGTGTCAGAGACCTTTAAAAACATCAAAACACAGCTTAAAGATTTTATATAGTCACTCAAATGAAATTAAACGATTAGAAAATGCAACGTTTATTTGGGCCTGAACTACAACATTAAAACAAGTTTCAGTTTTGCTCAAGTTGCACACTAGTTTGATCATGTATAAATATCATTATTAATATACTTGATAAGTATTATTATAACGTTAAGCCTTCATCTATCCATGCTACATGATATCCCAGGCGATTGTCTTCTGACAGTGCACCTGAAAACACATCAGTGACACTCCTCATAGAGCCTGAGAGAGAGACAGTTCTTTAGGATCTATATAATTTGTAAAATAAAGACTTGCAGGTAGGAAACAGCGTGGGAGGAAGCTGCCGTGGGCCTAAGTAAAAGTAAAAGGTGTATTTATATAGATAGACAGAGATAGATTGATCTGCTGACAGCTGCTGATGCACTGCTCGCGTGTGCGGTGTGAAGCCGGCGTGACTCTCGACTGTTTTGACAAATACACACCAGAATGGGAGGTTGTGATTGGATCAGCCCAATGTCAATAAAGAAAAGAGCCAATGGGCTGCAGATTATGCCACATGGGTCGGTCTGTCTGAAAATAACCCATGTCATGCTGTGGTCACATTAGAGTTTAAGCTTGTGAAATTCTGCCGTATGGCGCTGCGAAAAGGGGCGGGATTAAATAAGATGATTAGACATTAACAGAGCAAGCGATTGCTCCATAATTCACATTTCTGTACACAGAGGTCATGTTTTGATCTTCGATTGATCTTACGCAGTCACGTGATGTGATTTCGCAGGTCAGAGTTCACCAAGCTTGAACTTTGCACTGTAGTGAACTGCGAAACTTGTCGCACGAGCTTGTGCTTCCGGAAGTCTATGAGGAGAAAAGTGCAGTGTGATCACAGCTTCACTTTCAGAGCGTCACAGCTCACAGCATCGTCAATTAATTAGACAGAAAAAAACGATAGGCTGTAAATGTTTTATGGGCCAATCATATGATCAGCCCGGCCCAAAAAGTACATCGGCCCAGCGGGAAACTGCTCGGTCTGCCAGTCCACCTCTGTATACAGTTGAAGCCAGATTTATTAGCCCCCTTGTATTTATCTTTTCCCCCATTTCCTGTTTAACGGAGAGATTTTTCACATTTCTAAACATAATAGTTTTAATAACTCATTTATAATAACTGATTTATTTTCCAGACACTAGTATTCAGCTTAAAGTGACATTTAAAGGCTTAATTTAAAGGCTTAAAAGGGTTAATTAGGGTAAAGTTAGGGTAAGTAGGCAACAGCGATTTATTCTGGAGACAATCCAAAACTAATATAGCTTAAGGGGGCTAATAATAGACCCTAAAATGAATTTAAAACTATTAAAACGCTGAAATAAAACAATTAAGACTTTGTCCAGATTAAAAAATCTGATGAAATACTGTGAAAAATAGCCTATAGTCTATAAAGTCAATGACCTTCAGTGCAGAGTGATGTCAGGAAACACATGCGCATCTGAGAGCGTGTAAAGTCACCCGGTCAACCTCCGAGCATTCATCATAGTTTGGTTAATCCCTGTAGTAAAAGCACACGGAGGCCTGCAGGGAAACACACTTACATGATGAGGTTTAGGGCTTCTGCTTTAACCCTGTGAAATAGAGGAGAGCTGCTCTTTTAGCTCAAAAACATCAGAGGAAACGCTGATTTATTCACCTGACCTTAATACAGTCACCCGCTGGAGCTCGAGAGGTACACATGCCATTCAAACGCTTTAGGGAAAGTGATTATTTGGGCAATTATTTTTCAAGATGAGGAGTCAAAAGGTTATTAAATTGTTTTACCTTCAGTTGAAGTCACATGTCAAAGTGCACTGTTGATAAAGAAATGTGCTTTTAGAGCTGCATGATGTTGGAAAAATCATGCGATATTTGGTTCTTCTGAAATATACACTCGCCGGCCACTTTATTAGGTACACGTTGCATGAAGGCTTTCTTCGCCATTCCAGATGACTTTATTAATCAGTGATTTGAGTCATTGCAGAGATGTATGGATGCAGTCCTCCAAGCTCATGATGGAGTCAGACACAATATTCATTCTGTTTCCACTGCAGCATGAGCACATATTCTATACTGGACATTATTGAAGGTTCAGTGAGCAGACTTTAGTCTAAGCAGAGTCAGACCTTACTGTCCTAATCAAATCATTCATAATCAAGGCATGATCAGATTTTACTGTGCTCAAATAAGCGTAATCTAGAGGCCTTTACCTTTCATATAGGACACTTCTGATACCAAATGATCAAATAGAAGTCTAGTTATTATTGGCTGTTCCTAAAACTTGGATAAACGACAAGACTTCTGTCATGTAGTGTGTGTATATATATATATATTTAAACAACAGTTCTGTCTGGTTCTTGAATCTGATTGGCTGATAGCCGTGCGATATTTCGCCAGTAACATCACACAGAGGCCTCTTCACCCTTCACTGTGTATTATTCCGCCCACATACAGCCAGCAACAAGCAGAGACGCTACAACAAATATTACTGTTATTAGACAACATAATGTACTTTTGAGGCTTTTTTAGTCGAGAATATAGTTGTTTCGATTGCAGCTATGCAGTTTATTTGTAAGAATAGTGCCTATTTTAAAATATTTACAATTTCTGAGAGAGCCTGTTGGCGGCCAAAGACGGTTGACGTTGTCTATCCACAAGATGGCGCCAGGACCGAATAATAAGCTCTAGCTTAGTGTGTTTTCTTGAGCTCGAATGAGAAGCTGAAAAACGTAAGCGTCGCAGTTTTTAAGGTGGACCAGATAGAGTCAACAAGAAGCTGCGAATAAGAAGCTGGATTCAGCCTCGTCCCTCCTTATTGCAAACACAACCTGGATGCTGCCTTTATGATACAAGCTGAGATTGCATCATTCAGCGATGCAATGTCAGACACAATGCACTCAAATGGAGCGAGTGATGTCACTGTGAGCGGTAGGGTTAGGTGAGCCCATTAAAAAGCATTGGATGCAGCCCAGATTGCACTGCACCAGGTCTGCATCCAGACCCATCTCAACACAACAGCAGTCTGGTAGTGACTGCTCTGCTTGTTTCGAGGTTAATTATTGTGATATTGTAGCGGTCGCTTAATGTTTGATATGTCCCCTTTAAGAGGACTATTCCTGTGGTTGTTTTACCCTTTAGATGTAAGCACGCATGTATGGGAGCTCAGTTCAGTTCTGGCGAGCTCTGAGAAGTGTGTGATGGTCGCTCTACCGCTGTATCATTCTTTTATTTCAATGATGTAACATTTAATTTGCAATGGATGTTTGAGGGTCTTTTTCTTTACCTTTCGCCTCCTCATTGTCGTTGACTGGCATGTATGTAGTCGACAGCACTAGGGAGAAACGCATAAAGGCTGATATGAAGAGTGAAATAGTTTCTGTCTCCTTTTTTTATTCCATAAAGTCTCAGAGTAAACACTGGGACCCGTCACCCGTCACAATACTGACGGCAACAGAGAAATCCTGTAGACTGTAATAGATTGAAGGGAGATATCTCTGTAGACGGAGGGCATTTCATGTCACGTTCAGCCTTATAATCTGAAACTGTGAGCAAAATCAGCTGTTTTATCATCACCTTAAGGGGGTCACACACCAGAAGCGCCGCTTCACATTATGCTATAGTGAATCATTCTAACACTAGCTCTACAGTTGACGTTGGTGAATTAGTAACAGCTTCTGCTGTTCTGACGTCAGCTGCAGATGTGAATGAATGGTGGAAGAAAGTAGTTCCTCATACAAAAGGGTTTTAGACTCTCCGTGTTTGATTTTCTTTTTTATATACAAGATTGTGCCGTCGAACTGTTGTATAAACGCAATATCACACGAGTAGCAGTGCCATATGGCTGTATATCAGCACTGGTGGGGTGCAAAGGCACTCGGCCTGCGGCTTCGAGCCAACACACGCCTTCCACCAGTGCTGATATACAGCCATATCGCACTGCTACTCGTGTGATATTGCTCATATATATATATATATATATATATATATATATATATATATATATATATATATATATATATATATATATATATATATATATATATATATATATATACACACACTACATGACAAAAGTCTTGGGGCCTATATCCCAGTTATAATTATATACAGATTCTTTAAATTTAAGTGTTAAAATTTAAGTTTTAAAGATTAATTTGACAATTTATGTGTGTGTGTGTACTGTGACTGTGTATATATAAACACACACATGCATACATATATTTGATAAAATGTTTATTTATATTTAGATGTAAAGTACATATGTATATGATACAAATTATATTTAAGATTTAAATATCTATCTAACAAAATAGTTTAGTTTCCACGTATGCGTGTGTATCACATATACATAATAAACAAATATAAAACACACACAACCTTCATCTTATCACAATTAATCTTTGCTCAGAACCCCAGCGTCAGCAGATCATCTTGACATCATTTGTAAAGTTTTGATGTCATTTTGGTGTATTTAGATTTTGTATTTCCTATAAATAAATAAAAACAGCGTAAAATATTATTTAAACATCATAGAAAAAACATTATTTGAGATTATTATTATTTTTAAAAATTTAAAAACTGCTGCCATGTGACTGGCAGCAAATAATAAAGTGTCAGGTGTGTGTGTGTGTGTGTGTGTGTGTTTGTACCCAATGAGTAGAGCTTGTCCTCAGGTCACTTTAAAGGAATCCTGCTGCAGGAGTCAACAGTGCGACAGTGTTCTCTCCAGCGCAGCGCTTCGGTGTTTCTCGTCACTGAAGCGCTGAAATGCTGACAGACAGAGTCAAAACCCTGACAGAGAGCAGCGTAAGGAAAATACACACACATACACACACACACAGTCAGCAGGGCCGACCAGGTGTAGCTAATGCTCTCACACACACCTGGAAGTCTACATCAGTCTGTGATATTAAAACACACTGACTGAGCTTAAGCAGAACAAAAGCATAACCTGATAATATTAAGGCTTAATCAGGAAACTAATTTGCATAACATACACAGCAGATACGAGTAACGGGTTAAACGTGACGTAGATTATTTCTGGATATGCACATAACAACATTCATCACGATGTTTCAATTATGAAGTAGATTCAAGTCGCTTTAAAGCTGAAGCAGTCACGGTAAAAGAAAATACGTTATATACGGTGGATATAAAAACACGGTGTTTTTAACTATTGTATTTCATACATTTTTAAGGTTAATATTTACATCAATTTTATGTATTTTTTTCATCCTGTTCCTGCTGAGAAGTGCACATTATACAATACATTCATTTTCTTTTCCGCTTAGTCCCTTTATTAATCTGGGATCGCCACAGCGGAATGAACCACCAACTTATCCAGCATATGTTAACAATGGATGCCCTTTCAGCTGCAACCCAACACTGGGAAACACCCATACACACTCACACACACATACACTACAGCCAATTCCCCTATAGCGCATGCCTTTGGACAGTGGGGGAAACCGGAGCACCCGGAGGAAACCCACGCCAACAAGGGGAGAACACGCAAACTCCATACAGAAATGCCAACTGACCCAGACAGGGCTCGAACCAGCGACCTTCTTGCTGTGAGGCCACGGTGCTAACCACTGAGCCACCGTGACGCCATAATTCAATACATTTAGATTATAAATACATACTAAGTAAATTAAGGTCATATTTTACACAATTTACAATTTCATGTTTAATTTGCCATTAAAATACTAATAAAACCTAGTACTAATTGCCGTAAATATCAGTGTAGAGACGTCATATTTGCATGTTTTCATCTTAAACTCTGTTGAATCAGGTTTACATGATTAAACCTGACATTATAGAACAGTTTCTTTAAGAGGAACAAGTCATTCACTAACTGGGCAGCAGCACAGCTGTCTTTAGTTTTCAACACAGTTTGAGCCTTAAGTGTGTGTAGAGCAATGACACACATACACACACACACACACACACACACACTCATCCTCCCCAGCTGTGCGTCTTGTCAGATATCACAGAAAAGCCAGAGCCCAGCGGCCCCAGACAGTCAAAAGTTCACATACTAACCTTGAATAACAATCACACACACACACTTAAACAACCACAGCACATGTTAGAAAAGAAAGAATAAACACTCACCGGCCACTTTATTAGGTACACCTTACTAGTACCGGGTTGGACCAATTTTGCCTCCTGATCTGCCTTAATCCTTCGTGGTGTAGATTCAACAAGCTACTGGAAATATTCCTCAGAGGTTTTGCTCCATATTGACATGATAGCATCACACAGTTGCTGCAGATTTGTCGGCTGCACATCCATGATGCCAATCTCCCGTTCCACCACATCCCAAAGGTGCTCTATTGGATTGAGCTCTGGTGACTGTGGAGGCCATTTGAGTACAGTGAACTCATTGTCATGTTCAAGAAACCAGTCTGAGATGATTCAGGCTTTATGACATGGTGCGTTATCCTGCTGGAAGTAGCCATCAGAAGATGGAGACACTGTGCTCATAAAGGGATGGACATGGTCAGCAACAATACTCAGGTAGGCTGTGGCGTTGATGCTCAATTGGTACTAATGGACCCAAAGTGTGCCAAGAAAATCTCCCCCACACCATTACACCACCACCAACCTGAACCGCTGATACAAGGCAGGATGGATCCATGCTTTCATGTTGTTGAGGCCAAATTCTGACTCGACCATCCGAATGTGGCAGCAGAAATGGAGACTCATCAGACCAGGCAACGTTTCTCCAATCTTCTATTGTCCAGTTTTGGTGAGCCTGTGTGAATTGTAGCCTCGGTTTCCTGTTCTGAGCTGACAGGAGCAGCACCCGGTGTGGTCTTCTGCTGCTGTAGCCTTGTCTTTATTAATGTTCACAAAACATGAGCTCCGGGTGGTTGCTATCTGTTGTTATGGTAGTTGTTAAATGCTGAAATATTGTTAAGGTTTTTTATTCTCTTTTCTTCATCTATGTGATGCTGCTCTGACACAATTTACATTTGTGCAATAGAAATAAGAATGAATTGAATCGATCTAGGTGGTTACTAAGGAGATGCTGAGTGTTCCAGGTGGTTACTATGGAGTTACTAGGTGTTCTGGCTGGTTACTATGGAGTTGCTGAGTGTTCTGGATGGTTATTAGGGAGATACTGTGTGTACTGGATGGTTACTAGGGAGATGCTGAGTGTTCCAGGTGGTCACAATGGAGTTACTAAGAGTTCTGGATGGTTACTATGGATTTATTGAGTGTTCTGGATGGTTACCAGGGGGAAACTGAGTGTTCCATGTGGTTACTATGGAGTAACTAAGTGTTCTGGCTGGTTATAATGGAGTTTTGAGTGCTCTGGATGGTTACTATGGAGTTGCTGAATTTTTTGGGTGGTTACTATGGAGTTGCTGAGTGTTCTGGGTTGTTACTATGGAGTTACTGAGTGTTGCAGGTGGTTACTATGGAATTGCTGAGTGTTCTGGGTGGTTACTATGGACCTGCTAAGTGTTCTGAGTGGTTACTATGGAGTTGCCAAGTGATTTAGCTGGGTGCTATGGAGTTGCTGAGCTTTCTGGATGGTTACTATGGAGTTGCTGAGCTTTCTGGATGGTTACTATGGAGTTGCTGAGTGTACTAGATGGTTCTTATGGGGTAGCTGAGCATTCTGGATGGTTACTATGGAGTTACTGAGTGTACTGGGTGTTTAGTATGAAGTTACTGAGTGTACTAGATGGTTACTATGAATTTATCGAGTGTACTAAATGGTTACTATGGACTTACTGACTGTACTAGATGGTTACTATGGACTTACTGAGTGTACTGGATGGTTATTATGGAGTAGCTGAGCATTCTGGATGGTTAGTGTGGTGTTAGTGAGTGTACTGGGTGGTTACAAAGGCGTTGCTGTGTATTCTGGGTCATTGTTATGCTATTGCTTTGTGAAGAGGCTAAAAAGTATAAGCTAAAAACTTTAGTGGTATTCAGGAGAACTCTTAGCGGTAAGAAATAATGTTTTGTGAATAGCAGCCCTTGAGGTTCATAAGAAACGTTTTAAAAACGCTCAGAGAATATATACATATATATTCCAGCTGTCTGTGCAGTACTCCTGCTGCGTTTTCACCCGAGCTGCTCTCTGTTAAACTCCAGCATCAGCCTTGACAAATAGAGTCTTCATTCCGCTCACGCTCTCCACATATCGACGTGACAGAGGTATAACCAAAGTCTGGCGTCCCCTCGCGAAGAGCAGCCAGATAAGAGAGACGCAGACTTTCCCTTTGAAGCTGTTGATATTAACACATCAAACGGACCTGCTTTCTCTCTGCTCTTTCACAATCAGAACACAGAAAAACCCCTTCAGCAGAGTTCAAAACACAACCACTCCACCGATAGCCAGTAACAAATCCCAGAGTCCCTGCGCGTCTTTATCGTTCCTCTCCCGCTGAATTTCCACATCTTTAATGTTCTCAGCGGGAGGCCAAGATGTCTTCTTCTTTTTCGTACCTCAGACTAATCCCAGAGTATGAGACATTTCCTTTCGCGCCGGACGCCTGACATTTTGACCGTGTGTTGTTGAGGAGATCCAGCGGCCACGGGTCATCTCTGACTGCCAGCGTTTCTAAAAGGAGAAAAAAATCATGTTTTTAAGAGCCTTCCTGCAGCTGAAAGGAAGAAAAGAGAGTGCTCGAGTAAACATTTCAGCAGAGAGAGAGAGAGAGAGAGGCTTTTGAGGCAATGCATCACTGCAGAAGAAATCCTCTGAAGAACATCTTACAAGGTTATTTTACAGGAAACATGAGTCATTTGACAGACAGGCTCTGCAAGTACTTCTTTAAAACCCTCAAATGCTGACATCACTTTAAAACACTGTCAAAACACAAGCCTGAACGCTCAAATCTTCAGTTCTGGTTTCAGAGTGGGTCTAATACAGTTATGCAGTTGATTTACAGTTGCTAGGGTGTTAGGAGGGGTTGATATGCCGTTGCTATGGTGTTCTGGTTTGATATGCAGTTGCTAGGATGTTCTGGATGGTTATGCAGTGAGTAGTTCATTTCAAATGGTCGCTATGGGGTTGCTAAGGTGACCTAGGTGGTATTCTGAGTAGTTGTTAAGGTGTTCTGGGTGGTAGCTATGCAGGGGTTGCTATAGTGTTCTGGGTGGTTGCTTTGTGGTAGTTATGCTGGTCTATGTGGTTGCTATGGAGTTGCTAAGTGTTCTTGGTGGTTGCTATGGTGTTCTGGGTTAATATGCGGTTGCTAGGATGTTCTGAGTGGTTGTTATGCAGTTAGTAGTTTGTTCCAAATGGTCACTGTAGGGTTGCTAAGGTGTTCTAGGTGGCTGCTAAGGTGTTTTGGATGGTTCCTAAGGTGTTCTGGGTGGTAGCTATGCGCTTGTTGCTATGTGGTAGTTACGATGGTCTATGTGGTTGCTATGGAGTTGCTAAGTGTTCTGGGTGGTTGCTATGCTGTTGGGAGTGTGTTATGAGTGGTTGCTATGCCGTTGTTATGGTGTTCTGGGTTAATATGTGGTTGCTAGGATGTTCGGGGTCGTTATGCAGTGAGTAGTTTATTCCAAATGGTCGCTATGGGGTTGCTAAGGTGATCTAGGTGGCTGCTAGATGGTATTCTGAGTGGTTGCTAAGATGTTCTGGGTGGTAGCTATGAAGGGGTTGCTATGGTGTTCTGGGTGGTTGGTTTGTGGTAGTTATGCTGGTCTATGTGGTTGCTATGGAGTTGCTAAGTGTTCTTGGTGGTTGCTATGGTGTTCTGGGTTAATATGCGGTTGCTAGGATGTTCTGAGTGGTTGTTATGCAGTTAGTAGTTTGTTCCAAATGGTCACTGTAGGGTTGCTAAGGTGTTCTAGGTGGCTGCTAAAGTGTTTTGGATGGTTCCTAAGGTGTTCTGGGTGGTAGCTATGCGCTTGTTGCTATGTGGTAGTTACGATGGTCTATGTGGTTGCTATGGAGTTGCTAAGTGTTCTGGGTGGTTGCTATGCTGTTGGGAGTGTGTTATGAGTGGTTGCTATGCCGTTGTTATGGTGTTCTGGATTAATATGTGGTTGCTAGGATGTTCGGGGTCGTTATGCAGTGAGTAGTTTATTCCAAATGGTCGCTATGGGGTTGCTAAGGTGATCTAGGTGGCTGCTAGATGGTATTCTGAGTGGTTGCTAAGATGTTCTGGGTGGTAGCTATGAAGGGGTTGCTATGGTGTTCTGGGTGGTTGCTATGTGGTAGTTATGGTGGTCTATGTGGTTGCTATGGAGTTGCTAAGTGTTCTTGGTGGTTGCTATGGAGTTGCTATGGTGTTCTGGGTTAATATGCGGTTGCTAGAATGTTCTGGGTGGTTGTTATGCAGTTAGTAGTTTGTTCCAAATGGTCGCTGTAGGGTTGCTAAGGTGTTCTATGTGGCTGCTAAGGTGTTCTGGATGGTTCCTAAGGTGTTCTGGGTGGTAGCTATGCGCTTGTTGCTATGTGGTAGTTACAGTGGTCTATGTGGTTGCTATGGAGTTGCTAAGTGTTCTGGGGGGTTGCTATGCTGTTGGGAGTGTATTATGAGTGGTTGCCATGCCGTTGTTATGGTGTTCTGGGTTAATATGTGGTTGCTAGGATGTTCCGGGTCGTTATGCAGTGAGTAGTTTATTTCAAATGGTCGCTATGGGGTTGCTAAGGTGATCTAGGTGGCTGCTAGATGGTATTCTGAGTGGTTGCTAAGATGTTCTGGGTGGTAGCTATGCAGGGGTTGCTATGGTGTTCTGGGTGGTTGCTTTGTGGTAGTTATGGTGGTCTATGTGGTTGCTATGGAGTTGCTAAGTGTTCTTGGTGGTTGCTATGCAGTTGCTATGGTGTTCTGGGTTAATATGCGGTTGCTAGGATGTTTTGGGTGGTTGTTATGCAGTTAGTATTTTGTTCCAAATGGTCGCTGTAGGGTTGCTAAGGTGTTCTAGGTGGCTGCTAAGTTGTTTTGGATGGTTCCTAATATGTGGTTGCTAGGATGTTCCGGGTCGTTATGCAGTGAGTAGTTCATTTCAAATTGTCGCTATGGGGTTGCTAAGGTGATCTAGGTGGCTGCTAGGTGGTATTCTGAGTGTTTGCTAAGGTGTTCTGGGTGGTAGTTATGCAGGGGTTGTTATGGTGTTTTGGGTGGTGGCTTTGTGGTAGTTATGGTGGTCTATGTGGTTGCTATGGAGTTGCTAAGTGTTCTTGGTGGTTGCTATGGTATTCTGGGTTAATATGCGGTTGCTAGGATGTTCTGGGTGGTTGTTATGCAGTTAGTAGTTTGTTCCAAATGGTTGCTGTAGGGTTGCTAAGGTGTTCTGGATGGTTCCTAAGGTGTTCTGGGTGGTAGCTATGCGCTGGTTTCTATGTGGTAGTTACGGTGGTCTATGTGGTTGCTATGGAGTTGCTAAGTGTTCTGGGTGGTTGCTATGCAGTTGGTAGTGTGTTATAAGTGGTTGCTATGCCGTTGCTAAGGTGTTCTGGCTGGTAGATATGTGCTGATTGCTATGTGGTAGGTACGGTGGTCTATGTGGTTGCTATGGGTTCTGGGTGGCTGCTAGGGAGTTTCTATGGTGCCCTGGGCAGTTGCTATGTGGTTACTAATGTGTTCTGAGTGGTAACGCTGCAGTGTTTGCTGAGGAATTGCTAGGGTAATGTTCTTTCTTGCACAATTGAAAAAAACTAAAACAAAACAAAAGCACAGTTAACAAACACCACAGTTTGTGTTTCACGCGTTCCCGCTAACACACTTCACAGGCTCTCTGGATATTCGTCATGCTGTTTTGATTGTCACGGACGACATATTTTCCACTCAAGTCACCAGAACTGATGAATGGAGCAGGTGGGCGAGTGGAAAACACGTCTTGCTGCCTTTGTAATGGACTAATGAAAGAATTAACCGCAGGTCAAAGCAGCGGAGCCGATTCCTGCGAGATTTCCAGAGCGAGAAACCCTGCGCTGAGCGGACAGCTTTTTCTGTTGCATGCGATTCTTCAATTACGCTGATTGAGTGCTTTGAAATGACCTTTGGAGAATCTCAATGAGAATTTATCCTCTAATGCGATGCAGCGTGGCTCACAGGCGCTCTGCTGCCGCGACCTGCGTGTTAGAGATGATTACTGCTGTATTAAGCAGGATTTTAACTCTTGCTCTTAGGTTGTAATTATGAAGCCGCTGATTTTCTTCCATGTTTTATGATGTTAATGAATTGCAATGGAAAAAGAGAGAAATAATGGACAAAAGGTTAGAGTCCGAAGCAAGCAAACTTGTTTCTTATGATGCATTTTTGCTAAAAACATATAAATATTCTTAGGAAATCAGGATACATTTAATTCATTCAATTCAGATTGCAGATGTGTTTCTAGTTTCTGAGTGTTCTAGTTTCTAAACAAGTAAATGCTGAAGATTACTCCTGAACATTAGTCAAAAATGAACAAAAATGACTTTTACTGCTGAGGAAGTCCATTGAGATTTAAATTAAATAATTAATTAATTGAATAATTAATTAAAATAAATTAAAAATGTATCAAAAATGCAGTTTTGAACTATCCAAACCCCTTTTTTTATTATTTTGGGTGAATTAATTGTCTTAATATTCTATATATATAATTATTTTTTATTATTATGAGCTTTATTATGTCAATGTCAATTATTATAGAAATATTTGTATTAATTACAGCCATAACATATATATTATCCAGGTAAAATTGACAGTAAGGACTCTCTAAATGCATGCGCAGCCTAAAGAGTATGATTAATTCCCCTTTTTATAATCTATATATAATTCACTGCACAAAATGAGTGTATTAAATATATAGCTGTGGTAAAAATAGCTGACATGAGTGTCTAAGAGAGAAAAAGCCCTGGTGAGCATAAGTACAAGAGTACAGCGACTGACAGGAAATCACACACACACACACACACACACACACACACACACACACACACACACTCTGTGTTTGTCAGCGCTGGACACAGATGGAGTCATTAGAGGACAGAAATAGAGCTGATGTCAGGCAGGTTCTCGGTCCTGTCAGTCGTCTGATCACATTAAACTAGCGCTCAGTTGCTCTCTCACACTCACACACATACTCCAGACATGAGGACTGTAGTTCCAGGCCTCGGTTGATCCAGGTGCACTGATTAACATGCTGGAGATGAAGGTTTATTTACGATCGGTAACTGTAGCTTGTGTGGACGCTGCTGCGCTACTTGACTAAATAAATTGCTTCGCAACTGAAAAGCTGTTGGATTTATAAAGTAGAGACGATACCGCCATGCTACTGAGAAATGTAGTTACTGCCCAACACTGGGTGTTTCCTACTGGATTGTGGCTGGAAGGGCATCCGCTGCGTGAAACATATGCTGGATAAGTTGGCGGTTCATTCCACTGTGGCGACCCCTGATTAATAAAGGGACTCCATATCTCTGAAATGGGATCAGCTATGCAGATGATACTCAATTATACATTTCAACTAAACCTGATGAGATGTCTGAGCTGTCCAAGCTAACTGAGTGTATTAAAGATGTTAAAGACTGGATGACCAACAATTATCTTCTCTTAAACTCAGACAAAACAGAATTATTACTTATTGGGCCTAAATCCTGTACACATCAGATCTCAGAGCTCAACCTACAATTAGAGGGATACAAAGTTAGCGTTAGCTCTATTATAAAAGATCTGGGTGTCATATTAGAGGTAATATAACTTCTGAAAGTTACGAAGTATGCTATCCATCTCAGATGCAGAAAAGCTAGTCCATGCTTTTATGACTTCTAGGCTGGACTACTGTAATGCACTGTTTGCTGGCTGCCCAGCATCCTCTATTAACAAACTTCAATTAATACAAAATGCAGCTGCCAGAGTTCTTACCAGGTCTAGAAAATTTGATCACATCACCCCAATTTTATCCTCCTTACACTGGCTGCCTGTTAAGTTTCGTATTGATCTTAAAATATTGCTTCTTACATATAAAGCTTTAAATAATCTAGCTCCTGTTTATCTAACCAATCTTCTGTCTCGCTACAATCCAACTCGCTCTTTAAGGTCTCAAAACTCAGGGCTTCTGGTAGTACCTAGAATAGCAAAGTCGAGTAAAGGAGGTCGAGCCTTCTCATTTATAGCTCCTAAACTCTGGAATAGCCTTCCTGATAACGTCCGAGGCTCAGACACACTCTCCCAATTCAAAACTAGATTAAAGACCTATCTGTTCAGTAAAGCATACACTCAGTGCACTACTTAGCGGTATGATGCATGAATGTGCTCCACACAGGTTTCTGCATCTTGTTTATGTCCACTATGAACAGCAGCTACGCTAATTATTCTCATTATTCTCTATTTCCATCTGGGGATACTCTTCCCGAGGCCCTCAGACTATGCAGAGTCACTGATTCGATCCAAGACCAGCGACGAGATGATTCCAAGGTTTCCATAATCCTGGACCAGGCCGTATCCTGAGCAGCTACTGTGGTGGTCATGGAGGAGTGGAGAGCATGAGACTGATTCCTGTGACGCTCCGGGGACAGACGAGTCTTCGCTGATGTCCAGCTTCTCCAGCGCCTAGACTGCAGCTCTGCACAAGACGTTTGGCCAGTGGTGAAATGGTTGTGCACACCTGAGCCTGGTTTCTCTACAGGTTTTTTAATTGTTCACTTTCGCCAATTGGTGAAGGTTTTTTCCTCACCGCTGTCGCCTCTATCTTGCATGGTTCGGGATCTGGAGCTGCGCATCGTTGGATTTGCTCTTCAGTGTTTGGACTCTCAGTAGTGATTATTAAACCACACTGAACTGAGCTCAACTGAACTGAACTTAAACACTACAAACTGAACTACACTGTTCCTATTTACTATGACCTTCTATGTGAAGCTGCTTTGACACAATCTACATTGTAAAAGCGCTATACAAATAAAGGTGAACTGAACCGAATTGAAACGACTTCTCAGATGACGTCTCACTGATGTCAAATCTGGTGCCGATAGTCACATAACAGAGTAATAACAGTATACATGAATTATTCATTCATTCATTCATTCATTTTCCATAGTACCTTTATTAATTAGGTGATGCCAAGATGTAGTGAACGGTTGCTAGGGTGTCCTGAGTGGTTGCTAGGGTGTTTCTAAATCATAGAAAGTGTGCATATGGTCAGCGCTGACTTGTCATTGATATTTCAGCTCTCTTGTTCCCTGGAAAAGAGAAAAAGATTTTGTTCACTTGACAGAAAGTAAGAAGGAAGAGGTCTGTACATCAGCAGACAGCAACACACACACACACACACACACACACACACACACACACTATACATCACCATGCCAGACAACAGCCTGTGGGGAACAGTATGCAGTCAGCGATTCCAGAGAAAACGAAAACTGGCAATATTGTCAGCGTCCTGCCGCGGCCTCATGAATAAACTATTTCCTCTTTGTAGGATTTCATTTGTGCTTGGTACAGGTTTTCCGTTGTCTGAGACACTTGTTCCCAAAACAGCACGTTCAGCGGTGTGCAAGGCATAACTCCACCTCTCCATCAAGGGCTGAAGCGTGTGACCTGATGCGTGCGGTGAATGAAGGTGATCTTCGAGCTGTTGTCTCTGAGAGATACTCAATAGCGGATCGATTCTGCTCCTGACAATCACTGGAACTGATGCTGAATGTGAATGAGCCGCCGCTATATCTGAACTGAGCTCAACACAACAGACAAGTGATTACATCAGTTTCTGTATCTGGAATAATTGATGGATGGATGAATGGATGGAATTATAGACAGAACAACAGATGTATGGATGGAACGATTTAACAATAAACGGATGGATGGATGGAATAATGGATGAATGGAATGATGGATGGTTGGATGGAATGATGGATTGATGAATGGATGTATGCATGGAACAATGGATGAATGGAATGATGGATGGTTGGATGGATGGAATGATGGATTGATGAATGGATGTATGCATGGAACAATGGATGAATGGAATGATGGTTGGTTGGATGGAATGATGGATGGATGAATGGATGTATGCATAAAACAATGGATGAATGAAATGATGGATGGTTGGATGGAATGATGGATTGATGAATGGATGTATGCATGGAACAATGGATGAATGGAATGATGGATGGTTGGATGGATGGATGAATGGATGTATGCATGGAACAATGGATGAATGCAATGATGGTTGGTTGGATGGAATGATGGATGGATGAATGGATGTATGCATAAAACAATGGATGAATGAAATGATGGATGGTTGGATGGAATGATGGATGTATGAATGGATGTATGCATGGAACAATGGATGAATGAAATGATGGATGGTTGGATGGAATGATGGATGTATGAATGGATGTATGCATGGAACAATGGATGAATGGAATGATGGATGGTTGGATGGAATGATGGATGGATGAATGGATGTATGCATAAAACAATGGATGAATGGAATGGAATGGTTGGATGGAATGATGGATAGTTGGATGGAATGATGGATGGATGGATGGAGAGACTGATGGATGTATGCATGGAACGATGGATGAATGGAATGATGGATGGATAGAACAATGGATGAATGAAATTATAGATGGTTGGATGGAACAATTGATAGATGGATGGATAGATGTATGGACGGAATGATGGATGAATGGAATGATGTATGATTGGATGGAATGACGAATGGATGGATGGAATGATTGATGGATGGGTGTATGGATGGAATGATGGATGAATGGAATGATGTATGATTGGATGGAATGACGAATGGATGGATGGAATGATTAATGGATGGGTGTATGGATGGAATGATGGATGAATGGAATGATGGATGGATAGAACAATGAATGAATGAAATGATAGATGGTTGGATGAACGACTAAAAGATGGATGGATGGAATGATTAATGGATGGATGTATGGATGAAACAATGAATGAATGGAATGATGGATGGATAGAACAATGGATGGATGGAATGATTAATGGATGGATGTATGGATGGAACGATGGATGAATGGAATGATGGATGGATAGAACAATGGATGAATGGAATGATAGATGGTTGGATGGATGGAATGATAGATGGATAGAACGATTGATGGATGGAATGATGGATGGAATGATGGATGAATGGAATGATAAATGGATGAAATGATGTATGATTGGATGGAACGATGTATAGATGGATGGAATGATTGATGGATGGGTGTATGGATGGATAGAACAGTGGATGAATGGAATGATGGATGGTTGGATGGATGGAACAATGGATGGATGGGTGGATTAATGGAATAATAAACAAAATAATGGATGTATGGATAGAATAATTAAACAATAAATGGATGGATGGATGGAACAATGGATGAACGGAATGATGGATGGTTGGATGGAACAAAGTATGTATAGATGGAATGATGGATGGATAGAATGATGGATGAATGGAATGATGGATGGTTGGATGGAATGATGGATGGATGGATGTATGGAATGACTAATATATGAATGGATGTATGCATAGAACGATGAATGAATGGAATGAGGATAGATAGAACAATGGATGAATGGAATGATGGATGGATGTATGCATGGAACGATGGGTGAAGGGAATGATGGATGGATAGAATAATGAATGAATGATAGATGGCTGGATGGAACGACTAATAGATGGATGGAATGATGGATGGATGGATGGAATGACTGATGCATGAATAGATGTATGCATGGAACGATGGATGGATAGAACAATTAATGAATGGAACAATAAATGGTTGGATGGATGGATGGATGTATGCATGGAACGTTGGATGAATGGAATGATGGATGGATAGAACAATGAATGAATGAAATGATAGATGGTTGGATGGAACGACTGATGGATGGAATGATGGAAGGATTGATGGATGGGTGTATGGATGGTTGGATGGATGGATTAATGGAATAATAAACAGAATAGTGCATGTATGGATAGAATAATTAAACAATAAATGGATGGATGGATGGATGGATAGAATAATGGATGAAATTATAGACAGAATTAAGCAATGTATAGAACAATGGAATGATGAATGGATGAAACGATGGATGGAACAGTGGAATGATTAAACAATGGATAAATGATGGAACGATTGCATGATGAATGGAATGATGAAATGATGGATGGATGGACAGAATCACAGCTAGAATGACGGATGGATGAATCAATGGCCAGAATGACAAAATGAACAATGCTTTTTGTGGATTAACAAACAGATAGGCGAATGAATAAATGAATGAATAATTGAATGATCGAATGAATGAATGAATAAATGAATGAATAATTGAATGATCGAATGAATGAATGAATGAATAAATGAATGAATGAATGAATGGACAGGTAGAACAATGGATGGATGGATGGATGGATGGATGGATGGATGGATGGATGGATGGATGGATGGACAGAATGAAAAATAGCTGCATAAGAATAATTTATAGAATGCGGATGCATTGTAGATTGAACATAGAATAGAACGAATGATGAATGAATGAATGAATGTATGAATATAACAATGGATAGATTAATGAATGGATGGACAGAATGACAGACAGCTGGATAGTAGGAATAATTTACAGATGGATGGATGGTAGATTGAATAATGGATAGAATGAAGGATGAATGAATGAATGAATGAATAGAACAATGGATAGATTAACGAATGGATGGACAGAATGACAGACAGCTGGATAGTAGGAATAATTTACAGAGTGATGGATGGTAGATTGAATAATGGATAGAATGAAGGATGAATGAATGAATGAATTAATAGAACAATGGATAGATTAACGAATGGATGGACAGAATGACAGACAGCTGGATAGTAGGAATAATTTACAGATGGATGGATGGTAGATTGAATAATAGATAGAATGAAGGATGAATGAATAAATGAATAAATGAATAGAACAATGGATAGATTAATGAATGTATAGACAGAATGACAGACAGTTGGATAGTAGGAATAATTTACAGATGGATGGATAGTAGATTGAATAATAGATAGAATGAAGGATGAATGAATGAATGAATGAATAGAAGAATGGATAGATTAACGAATGGATGGACAGAATGACAGACAGCTGGATAGTAGGAATAATTTACAGATGGATGGATAGTAGATTAAATAATAAATAGAATGAAGGATGAATGAATGAATGAATGAATGAATGAATAGAACAATGGATAGATTAATGAATGTATAGACAGAATGACAGACAGTTGGATAGTAGGAATAATTTACAGATGGATGGATAGTAGATTGAATAATGGATAGAATGAAGGATGAATGAATGAATGCATGAATAGATTAACGAATGGATGGACAGAATGACAGACAGCTGGATAGTAGGAATAATTTACAGATGGATGGATAGTAGATTAAATAATAAATAGAATGAAGGATGAATGAATGAATGAATGAATGAATAGAACAATGGATAGATTAATGAATGTATAGACAGAATGACAGACAGTTGGATAGTAGGAATAATTTACAGATGGATGGATAGTAGATTGAATAATGGATAGAATGAAGGATGAATGAATGAATGAATGAATAGATTAACGAATGGATGGACAGAATGACAGACAGCTGGATAGTAGGAATAATTTACAGATGGACGGATGGTAGATTGAATAATGGATAGAATGAAGGATGAATGAATGAATGAATAGAACAATGGATAGATTAACGAATGGATGGACAGAATGACAGACAGCTGGATAGTAGGAATAATTTACAGATGGATGGATAGTAGATTGAATAATGGATAGAATGAAGGATGAATGAATGAATGAATGAATGAATGGATGGATGGATGGATGGATGGATGGATGGATGGATGGATGGATGGAGAGAATGATAGATAGACTGGACTGATGCCTTTGACTGTATATTGGAGAAAAAGCAGATGAAGAAAGCTGAGTGTGTGAGCTGAATGCAGAGCTGTTTCAGACTGATCTCAGGACACTTCATCAGAAACTCATGATTGGAGGATCCACAGGTGGACTGATCTGGAATCAGCTGGAGCCAGACGTTTAGAGTGAGAGTGTGTGTGTGTTAAACTGGCCCTGGATCAGTGCTGGATCACTAACACACACACACATGACTTCCCAAGAGCCCACAGCTGGCAGAGAGCGAACAGATGCTGGTGTAATTATAGCATGTAATGACACCCGACACACACACATACATGCACACGCACACACACACTTAGGCACACAGTCAGATGCTTAGCAGATGCTGTAATGCTGAGTGAGTGTGTGTGTGCAGATATAAGTGTGTGTGTTTTTGTGTGTGACTGTGTTTTAGAGGGTGTATCAGTTTGTGTATGCGTTTGTGCATGTGAGTGAGTGAATGTGTGTGTGAGAGAGAGGAGTGTGCCCACATATGTGTGTGTTTATGTATATAAATGTATAGGTATGTGTGTGTAACTGTGTTTGACTGTGTATCTGTTTGTGTGTGTGTGTGAGAATGAGTGAGTATGGGTCTGTAAAATAGTTTGTGTGTATGTAAGTAAAGTAAATGCATGAATGTATGAGTGCGTGTGTGTGTAAGTGAGTGAGGTAGTAAGTGAAGGAGTGAGTGTGTGTGTGTGTGTGTGTGTGTGTGTGTCGATGTGTGTTCAGATTTAAGCTCCTGT
The DNA here is from genome assembly GCF_903798145.1 of Danio aesculapii. Taxonomy (NCBI): domain Eukaryota; kingdom Metazoa; phylum Chordata; class Actinopteri; order Cypriniformes; family Danionidae; genus Danio; species Danio aesculapii. The sequence continues at coordinate 36,134,819 of NC_079459.1, read as the reverse complement.
AGACTGGCAAGTGTGTTTAGCTTTCTATCCCCACACACACACACTCTTCACTAATAACCTTGGAGACACACACACACACACACACACACACACACACACACACACACAGAGAGAGAGAGAGAGAGAGATAGTGAGCACCTCATGAATAAATGATCCTCTGCTCCACAGAACAGCTGGAGCTCAGAAACTGACTCACATTAACAGCTCTGCTTTTCTCAGGTGAAGCCAGAAAACCGCCGATCCGTTTATACTGAGAACACTGGTCTGGGATCAGCTCAACACACTTTGTGACTGACACTGAAAACACTGGTCTGGGATCAGCTAAACACTTACAGTACGCTTTGTGACTGACACTGAAAACAATGGTCTGGGATCGGCTAAACACTTACTGTACGCTTTGTGACTGACACTGAAAACACTGGTCTGGGATCAGCTAAACACTTACAGTACACTTTGTGACTGATACTGAAAACACTGGTCTGGGATCAGCTAAACACTTACAGTACGCTTTGTGACTGACACTGAAAACACTGGTCTGGGATCAGCTAAACACTTACAGTACGCTTTGTGACTGACACTGAGAACACTGGTCTGGGATCAGCTAAACACTTACAGTACGCTTTGTGACTGACACTGAAAACACTGGTCTGGGATCAGCTAAACACTTACAGTACGCTTTGTGACTGACACTGAGAACACTGGTCTGGGATCAGCTAAATACTTACAGTACGCTTTGTGACTGACACTGAAAACACTGGTCTGGGATCAGCTCAACACTTACAGTACGCTTTGTGACTGACACTGAAAACACTGGTCTGGGATCAGCTCAACACTTACAGTACACTTTGTGACTGACCCGGAAACACTGGTCTGGGATCAGCTAAACACTTACTGTACGCTTTGTGACTGACACTGAGAACACTGGTCTGGGATCAGCTAAACACTTACAGTACGCTTTGTGACTGACACTGAGAACACTGGTCTGGGATCAGCTCAACACTTACTGTACGCTGGAAAATGATGCATATCTTCTTAATACACTATTAACATCTAGCAAAAAGGCCTTTACAAAGAAATGGCTCAAGGAAGATCCTCCATCTGTAGGTGAATGGCATGATATTGTAAAAGAGGTGTATGATATGGAAGTACTGACACTGTCTTTGAGACAACAAGCCGATAACATTTCTGCATGCTGGGGTAAATGGTTGAGAAGAAAAATAATGTTTTATTTTTATTGTGAGGCTTTTATTTATATATATCTGGAGCCTGTTGATCTTTGATATGTAACCCTTAACAACATTTTATATAGCAACATTTTATCAACCATAAATACGAATGTAAATAAGACTGTATTCGTTGACCTTTGACACTTGTATTGTTTGTCTTTGTTGTTTCCATGTTCCTTTGAAAATCTTTTTATTTGTTTGTTCTGAACTGGTTAAAAAAAATGTGGAAAAAATAATAATCATAATAATAGACTCTTTATAATCATTTATAATAAACATTTTCACAAAAATATGTATTTAAAAATACATAATAAATATGAAAAGTATATGCACAGTTATTAATTTATCACAATTAAATGTTTGACAGCACTAGAAGTAAATCTGAAAAGTCAACGTTCTATTAATGTTAGTGGAACGTTACCACTGTGTTTCGAAAACGTTATTAATGTTCTAGTTTGTCTTGATAATCCAAACGTTACAGAAACATTTCTTTCGAACATCACAGGGACGTTAACTAGTAGTATAAAACAAATAACACAATGATCAATACACAAACTAACAATAATGCTGCAGACGAACCCCTTCAATTAAATACGCTAAACAATTAAAATAAGTGAAGCTGAATAATTCAAGAGAAGATAACTGGAAAAGCGGTCTCCGTATGTGTGTTTTGCAGTGATCCAGATGTCTGAGATGTTCCGGTGATGATGTTGTTTGGGTAATTGTTTATATTTGCTCCATGACTCCTGGCAGGACTGTGTGGAGCTCGAGGGATCCAGGGAAATGGAAGTTTGGCATAATAAAAGTGTTTTGTCCACAACACGCCTCATAAGACTCATTAAAGCGTCTCAAGTTTCCCAAGAACAGCGAAAACCCTTCCAGCACACGACAAGCCTTTCAGACGACACCAGCGCTTATATTTCTATGATATACACCATGTGAATACTCATTAAACATGTTGATTAATCGCACAGAAAACTAGCTGGCTTGTTTATTTTATAAGACTCAAGCCGTGCAGATTCAGCACTCTTTGTTATTTCTGTGCATGTGAAATGGCTGCTCAATATATTCTCTGTGCCATATTAAGGCCAATTCTGAAGCATTTATCATGTTATGCAGATACTGTTACAGTGTAAATAATAATAATAGTTTCTTAAACATCAAATCATCATGTCAGAAAGATTTCTGAAGGATCGTGTGAAGAATAATGACGCTATGAATTAATATAAAGGTTAAATATAGTTGCAAGCAGCAGTTAATGATGATGGTAGAAAAAAAAACAGCAACAACGTACTGTATATTTAGACATATTAAGATGACTTCAGTCAAAATAGCTAAAGAAAAATCAGAAATAAGATCACTGTTAACATGATTTACTGCTTTTGACCAATAGGTGGCGAATTGATGTGTTGAGGTCAAAGGGTTGAGGTCACTCGATAAAGTTTGGTGTAAATATGTTTAAGGGTTGCAGCAATACAGTCTATTTTCAGTCTGAGATGAAGTTTGGCAGTCAAGTTACATAATAGTGTTGATATAATAATCGAATCTTGTTTTAAAAATTAATACAAACCACTGGTCTAATAATGGTCAAAGTTTCAGCTTGGCGCAAGAGTCGTTTTGATGTTTTGCAGCACACTGATTAAAAAGCAAATGCATTTGCGCTCATGTGTGCCCATAGGCGTTCTGGTCTAAAAAAGGAGGCGTGTTGAGGCGCATTGCTGGCGTGTTGCTATTTTGAGGAAATTAAATAGACGGTTCAATAGACCAGATCAAAGCTGGTCTATTGTCCAGCACAGAGCGCGTTAGTTGTGCGCATCGCTTACACATTGCTTAATACACACAGGATGTACAGCAATACGCAAATATCTTTACAAATGAAAAAGAATTAAAGGATTAAAATATTACAAAACATATTATTTTCTAGCCTACATAAATATAAACACCATACTTTCCTGCCTTCTTCATCTCGGGGGGCTTTTTCAGTTTATTCAGAACAATTTACTTTTGTATAATGTTATTATTATTAGCAGTATTATTCATTATCTGCATATTTATATTTGTTTTATTAAAAACAAGCTTAGATTTGCCCACCTGTCAGGTTTTAGACTTTACGGGGCACAGCATGTGTATTTGTGTATTCTATTCAGAAATAGTTTTGACACAAATCTTTGCACTTAAACTAAATTAATTATGTATAGGCTGATGGATATCTGTGCGTACAACACATTTCCCTATTCACAAGAGTGAAAGCGAAAGTAAACAATGAGGAGGCTCATCTCCAGCCTGATCTCACGAGAAAACGTAAGTATTTTACGTTTTGACAGTTTAGTAGCTAATTCGTACGAATTCGTACGAGTTCAGTCGTACGAAATTGTACGATTTTAAAAAGGAGGCGTGGCACCTAACCCCACCCCTAAACCCAACCGTCATTGGCGGATGAGCAAATCGTAATAAATTGTACAAATTAGATCGTACGAATTCGTACGAATTAGCCACTAAATCAATAAGTTACGAATTGCCGTGATATTGTGTTGCTCATCTCTCATTCTCGCTCTGTAGATGCTGTTTAACTGTTTTCTCTCTAGTGAAGTGTTCAGTTTTTCCATAAAGTCTGCCATGTAAATAGCAAATGCGCTATGGCGCGGCACAACTGACTCTTAAAGGGAGATGAGACTCTGGTTTAATCTCAAAACACACCTATAACTCATTAAGAGAATAAGCTCAACCCTGTTAGACCATGCGCCACTGCGCAAAGTGGATTTTTCCGTCCTTAAAATAGTAAAAGTAGATTCTGACACACCCTTAATGCGTTTGCGCCCTGCGCTTTAGACCTGGATCGTCAAAATAGAGCCGTTAGAGTTAGACACATCACATAGATAGTAAATAATAATCTTTTTAGCTGTGCCTTTACTGAATGAGCACTGTGCTATATGTCCAACAAATCCCACTATTCATTCCTTTAAAACTCTTTAATAACAAATTTTAATCTGCTTTTAATCATTTTTATTCTTTGTTTTTATTTCTTATGCTTGTATTTTATGTTTCTTTTATTCCTGCACTTTGAATAACCATTGTGTCTGAAACATGCTATACAAATAAACTCGCCCTTGCCTTAAATGTCTTGATTTCCAGGGGCACCAAAGTCCTCTGGTGATAAAATAAAGGGGTGAAAGCAGGGCCTCCATCAGCTCAGAGACCAGGCCTGAATGGCAAACATGCAGAAGTGCAAATGAACTCCCGGAGAGCCCCAGAAAGACAGCAGGAATGCGTTTGCTCCTCCAGGGGTCACGGAGGAGAAACCCCTCATGAAACCAGTTACACCGCTGCTCTGAGAGTTTACATCAAGCGCAGATGAAGAGAAATGAGATTTACACATGAAGGAGAAACGCTTTCGCTCCTCAGTGCCACAAACACTCCAACACACACACACACATGCTAATCACTGACTTCACTCCACAATAATACACACAAAGGAGGAGAGGTGTGCTGATCGATTAGCCAGATTGGTAAAACTAATCCTCTCTGGTGCTTTAACAATAAGAGATCTACAGGAAAAGAAAGAGAGAGAGAGATGTAGGTAACGAGAGGTGTAACGAACCACACAACAATAACAATAATAATAGACTCTTTTCACATGACGTCATACGTGTCCGGTTTCACTCCACGCAGTGTATCATTACTTCTGCTTACACTGAAATCCACATAGAGAACTCACCCAGTCAGCAGTATATTTACTACAAATACGGACTACTGCTGTTTTCTGTTGTGTGCATTCAGGGTGAGACATCTGATATCTAAAAAAACAACTTACAGATCATCCAGATTTCAGCTTCAACCAAGAAAATGGGACTTTAAACATGAGTCTATTGCTTTGTGTGGCTGTCTTTACTGCAGATGAAGTTGGTATGGACTTGTCAGCATTTGTCAAAGAAAGATTTCAGATGTTTACACGGGTGCTCAACATTTTTTTTATGTTAAATTTATTTATTTATTTTATGTTCGTGTCCTGAAGAATAAGTAATAAATAAAACTGTGGGTGTTTCACTGTGGTTGTTTACAGTGAACAGCTGATTCACATTCATATTATTCACATTCTGCTGCTCACTTCACTGCCATTTTTTCCTATATATGTATTTTATTCATGAACATAAAACATTTATGTCTATTTAATAGTCAAATTAGGGTGACGCAGTGGCACAGTAGGTAGCGCTGTCGCCTCACAGCAAGAAGGTCGCTGGTTCAAACCTCTGCATTTCTGTGTGGAGTTTGCATGTTCTCCCTGCGTTCACGTGGGTTTCCTCCGGGTGCTCCGGTTTCTCCAACACAATCTCACGGCAATTCGTAACTTTTTGATTTAGTGGCTAAGTCGTATGAATTCGTACGATCTAATTCGTACATTTTCGTACGATTTGCTCATCCCCTAATGACGCTTGGTTTTAGGGGTGGAGTTAGGTGCCACGCCTCCTTTTTAAAATCATACAATTTCGTACGACTAAACTCGTACGAATTAGCCACTGAACTGACAAAACGTAAAATACTTACGTTTTTTCGTGAGATCAGGCTGGTTTCTCCCACAGTCTAAAGACAGGCGGTACAGGTGAATTGGGTAGGCTAAATTGGCCGTAGTGTATGAGTGTGAATAGGTGTATATGTGTTTCCCAGTACTGGGTTGCAGCTGGAAGGGTATCCGCTGCATAAAGCAAATGCTGGATAAGTTGGCGGCTCATTGCGCTGTGGCGACCCCTGATTAATAAAGCGATTAAGCCAAAAAGAAAATGAATGAATAATATTGAAATTAAATGAAATAGAATAACAATGCTGTATGTGGATCTTAATAATCAAACAAAATCACTTAAAAAATTACAGTTGCAAAAATAACACCAAGACGACGGCATTTAAATTCAGTATTATTCGATTAGGAAATTATTTGTGGCATTATTAATTTAAAGGTAGTACAGATATCAAATTAAATACACCCAAAAGTTGGCGGTAGAAGAGGAAGTAGAGAAAGAAGGGGAAGAAGAGGAAGAGGAGGAAGAAGGAGAAGAAGAAGAGGAAGAAGAAGAGAAGATGGGGAAGAAGAGGAGGAGGAAGAGGAAGAAAATAAGGAAGAAAAGGGAAAAGAGGAGGAAGAAGAGAAGGAAAAGGTGGAAGAAGAACAAGAAAAGGAGGAAGAAGAGGAAGAAGAGGAAGATGGAGAAGAAGAAGAGGAAGAAGAAGAGAAGATGGGGAAGAAGAGGAGGAGGAAGAGGAAGAAAATAAGGAAGAAAAGGGAAAAGAGGAGGAAGAAGAGAAGGAAAAAGTGGAAGAAGAACAAGAAAAGGAGGAAGAAGTGGAAGAAGAGGAAGATGGAGAAGAAGAGGAAGAAGGAAAAGAGGAGGAAGAATATAAGGAGGAATTTGAGGAATAATGGGAAATAGAGGATGAAGAAAGGAAGAAGAGGAAGAAAAGGAGGAAGAAGGGGAAGAAGAGGAGGAGGAGGAAGAGGAAAAAAAGGAAGGGGAAGAAAAAGAAGAAGAGAACTAAGAAGAATAGGAAGAAAATAAGGACGAAGGGGAGGAAGAGAATGAGAAGAGGAAGAGGAGGAAAAAGAAGAGGAGGAAGAGGAGAAAGAAGAAGAGGAAGAAGAAGATGAAGAAGAAGATCCAACAGTCCAGAGAAACACAGTCTGGATGTTTTCCTCAATAAACTGAAGACAGATGAGCAGAGCGTCTTCAACCCTGATCCAGACTCTCCTTCACTCTCAGCATCTTTCACACACACACGCACACACACACACACACACACATGCCTGACCGAACACATCATCCCATCACTTTTCCCAACAGCACAATATTCTGGTGCATCATGGGAAGAACCGCTTTCCAAACCAAGAGAAAACTGTCCATCTGTCTGTGTGTGTGTGTGTGTGTGTGTGTGTGTGGAGTTGAGCTCAGTGTTGCTGTGGAGATCCAGTATAATCTGCACTCATCAGGGAGCAGTGATGAATGTGCAGGGAACTGCTTTAGGAACAGGCTCGCTTCTTATTAGAAACACCAAGAAGTGCGTCTCATTTGAAGATGTTCAGAAAAAACTTTTGCACAGAACTGAGAGGGAAAAACATTTTATGTAATAAGAAAAATGTGGTTTTTACATCATTAATGTTGGTCTGCAGCTCTCCATTGTGTCAGATGTGAAATGTTGTTGTGCTGATTGTAAAAGGTCTCAGTCCTCCATCAGTCCATCATCACAGTGCTTCAGTATTATTATTCTTCTATTATTATTCCCTCCAGAACTGTCTTGAGCATCAGTCTGCGCTCTCGTCTCACGCCTCCAAAAGCCACCGCATTCACCGCGTTCATTGCATTTCGTCTTCTGAGGCGCAGCTCATTCATTGGAGAACAAACACCCCAGTGGAGAATCCCAACAGTGCAGCAAACTCCACTTCTCTCAGTGATATCTGTGCAGGGTTATCAGTAGGATGGACGGAATTGCTGCTT